>NC_137458.1:46134246-46341444 GCF_964235325.1 Thermobia domestica
TAATGGTTATCCGGACCGACTAAAAACGAAATAAGGTAGTAATAAAATAATTATACAGGGTGGCCCAAAAGTAAATATATACCTCAACATTGATCAAGTATAACATTCTAGTTTATGGGTTCATTTGCTTCGGCTCTTCTGAGCTTAAGATGTAACTAAAAACACATTAAGAACAAATAATAAAGAAACTAAGTCTGCCTGATGGATAACAATAAGAAATGATATAAAATGCAATGAACTGATCAGTATGGTACTGTATACCTACTTTTGGGCCACTTCCAATGTGAGTATGGTAATATTACATTGTAGAAACATAATCATATGCTATGTAGGTAAGGAAGTAAAAGAATATGTTACTTAACACGAAAGACATAGACCAAGAAAATATTCTTCCAAATATTGATAATCTGGAGAACCAGCTTGCAGAATTAGGACACACTTGTTTCTTTCTTTGCGTATACCATCTTGTTTCCGCAAGTTGTCTGCTTATTCACCGGGGCTACAGAAGTATAATGCAAAACCCTTACTTTTTTCTAATGGATTCATTTATTACCATCTTTCGCCGCATATCAAACTTCTCCATTGAACATTTTCAGCACACGTAGCTCCAACAGTGTGCAACACTGTGCTACTACACTTCGCTGATTATGTTTAGTGATAATAGTGCATTTAGAATTTTTGCACACTTGTATATGGTGCTATTTCAAATTTAAAAAAATATGCTGAGTTGGCTACACTGCTTCATCTATGGCAACACTGTTTGTGCTTTTCGATAGGGCATTTTGTTCTCATTATATTGTGTAACTTTTGTTTTGATTGCTTTAACCGTTTAAGATATTTACTTTAAAATGCACATAATTCCATGATAAATTTTTTTGGATATTCAAATTTTGAAGCTCCGTAGCTCCTATCCTTCTGGTCCATAACACCTTAAATTTTGCTCATTTTAATTTCTCATGATGCTCTATCATCATATGTGCTAAGTGGTAATCAAATTTGACCGACAATTTGTGGGACCTTCCCGTGTCAGACCATGTGACTTTTTGGTAAACAACGTTGTGTCACTGAATTTCCTCGGGGTTCTTTGTTTGCTCCTATATCGTCATTCTACTATTTTTTTCATAATCATTTATTTTATATTAATGATGCGTCTTCTTTAGCGTGTAGGGCATGTAACCGAGTTTGCCTCCGCGCCACGCATTAACCGTCTTTCTTTTATAACTTTAAAATTGCAATTTGTTTCAAAGAACTTGGAAAAATAATCTCCCCTAGAAATCAATAATGTTTTGATTTTATTTATTTTTAAATTCATATACCTATATTTTTAAATATCCCTTACGTATTGAAAATTAAGATAGTGCCATGTAATCACAATTTATCTCAGCTCCTTAACAGGGGGGGTTGGTGGTCTTCGGGTAGGATTAGAGAGTCCTCTTCTACCCACCATGTCCTTCCCGACACTTAAAAATGGTTCGAACACTATAGGAAAATTGAGAAATGTTCCATTTTTGGAGGGAGTTAAAAACTTCTTGAACTTCAACATTCATTTAATATTTAAAAAAAAACACTGATTTATTTACTTATAAGTAATTTTTAACGTTAATAATATTGCAGTGTTAATTTCGAAGTAAATACTACCATATCCAGCTATAATTACGAAGGGAACAATTTACGATCTTGTGGAGGGAAGCAACTAAATTGTTTGTTTTTAGTTTAACATCCGTCAATTATGCACCGAGGCTAAGAGTACGGATGCGCACGAGACGAGTCGAGACAGGATTTTCCTGGCAAAATTCGAGTTGAGACACGGCTCTTCCAATAGTAAAATATACATTTTTCGAGTCGAGACATCACTTTTACAGCACATTTTCGAGACAAAACAGCCACAAATCTTGTCTCGTGCGCATCCCTAGCTAAGAGAGAAGGAGATGATGATGAGATGGATGACAATGGCGAAATGACGAAAATGAGAGAAAACGGGAGATCCCGAGAAAATTCACGCAAACGGTGTTTGTCACCATGAAGTTCTTGGCGCGACCTGGTTTTGAGCTAGAAACCCCCCGCACCGATATAAAGCACTCTATCGGTGAGCCATCATGTTCTCACCAAAATTTGAATTTCATAGTAATCAAGTATTAACAAAAAAAAAAAAAAAAAAAAAAAAAAACTGTGTAACAAAATGTTTACTTAGGCATGGATGATTATGGTGTCGTACTTTTTTCTTATTTTAACAGATAGAGGACAGCGATCCGTCCCCAGTACACTGGGGTAAAAAGGCTTAGAAGATGATGATTTTCCTTGCTTTCCTTCTAAACTTAACTCGTAACTGTTCAGTTGCATAAATTAGATTTTCTTCCTTAATTCATGTTGTAAGTGTTTAGTTGTATAAATTATATTTTCCCCTTAATTCGTATTGTAAATGTTCAACTGTACAAATAATATTTCTCCCTTAATTCGTATTGTAACTGTTTAATTGTATAAATCATATTTTCTCCCTTAATTCGCATTATAAGTCTTTAGTTGTATAAATTATATTTTTTGCCTTAATACGTAGGCCTATTGTAAATTTTTAGTTACATAAATTAATTCATACTGTAACTATTTCCCTTAATTCCCTTCTCCCTTAATTCGTACTGTAAGTATTTAGTTGTATAAATTATATTTTCTCCCTTAATTCGTATTGTAAATGTTCAGTTATATAAATTATATTTTTCTCTTAATTCATATTGTAAGTGTTCAGCAGTATAAATTTTCTCCCTTAATTCGTATTGTAAATGTTCAGTTGTATAGATTATATTTTCTCCCTTAATTCGTATTGAAGTGTTCAGTTGTATAGATTATATTTTCTCCCTTAATTCGTATTATAACCTATACAACTGAACACTAACAATATGAATTAAGGGAGAAAATTTATACTGCTGAACATTTACATTTTATCTCTTAATTCGTATTGCAAGTGTTCAGTTGTATAGATTATATTTTCTCTCTTAATTGTATTGTAAGTGTTTAGTTGCGTAAGTTACGTTTTCTCCTCATCTAGTTAGAGAGATTTGTCGAGTAATATGAATATTTTTCTTAAATTAAAACGTCCTCTTGTTCAAAGTGTGTCACATGATAAGGGAGACTGAATTGAAGGAAGTAGTAGGCCTTGAAGTAACGCTATGCGCGACTAACTTCAATTTCAGCAATTAGGACGCCGCCAAATCGTAATTAAATGATATGTAAGAATTTGCTTAACATCACCAGTCTACAGGAAAAGAGAATGTTTTAAAATTTTAAAACAAAGCACATCAACATGGACGATGATAATAAAAAGAATGTTTCGTAACAATAAAGAAAGCGCGATTGCTCATGTATTTCCGTTTAAATAAGAATGTGATTTATTCCTCCTCCCGTAATACTTGTGCAATAATAATAACAAACACACCGTTGAGTCTTCTTGTTTTGCTCTTCCTGCGATAGTCACAAAACCATTGCGTGTCCGAATGTGTAGCAGAAGAGAGGTGAATCACACAACCCATTGGAGTCTTTCCCGATATCCGCTTCCATATTCGCTCTTTCCTTTTTTTTTTCCCGAAGTCGTCTGCTCAATCGATCAAAAAGTGCCTTTTTTTATGGTTCGACGTTTGTCAAAACGCTGAAAGAGAGTAAAAAAGAAAAAAAAGGCGGATGTTGCGAAAAAAAGGAATAGAATTTATTAGTAATTCCTGGTTTTTGATATCGATTCACTAGCTTTAAAACAGCCTACTTGTTTCGAGTTCTGTTTGTTGACTTTGCCGAAAAACAATTTGGTAATCCGCACCGGAAATGAGATGAATGGTTTATTGTGAGAATGTAGGAAAAGAGCTGTTAAAGTGTGAGAACAATACACATCTACAACGCAACTTTCCATGAAATCAAGTTCAAATAGAAGGGTAAAACACTGGCACAAGCAAATTATTGGTTTTTGAGGCAATACAGATGAAACGGAGAGTCTGCTGGTAACAGGTAACCCGTGGATCAACAACCTCTCAGAACACAAACAGTAGCTTCTCGAAAAACTCTTACTTAGTTCTAAGGTGAATATACGCGTAATACTCACTGTTAGGAACGTCACCGATTCCTGAAAATAACTGTGATGCTGTAGTATATGATGCACGTTCATCTGTGTGATATATGGTTAACAATACTATTTCCTATCACCATTGTTTGTGCACTATTATCCCCATTTGGTCCATAAGCTCGACTTCTGTATTCAAGTATACCCCACCCATGTTACATAAGTGGTCAGCGTTCTTGCCTTTGTTGCGAAAGATCTGGATCGATTCCTGCTGAATATTCATATGGGTCGATGCTCTTTTGAGCTAAAGGAGTTTCTTCTGTCTAAGAGTGTCGTCTCGAAAAATGTATCTGTTGGAAGAGCTCTATCTCGTCTCGGATTATGTAAAAAAAAAAAATCTGCCTCGTCTCGTATCATGATCAATACGAATAGCATAGTTTAGTAATTAATATAGTTCCGATGCTTACGAAGACGTTAAACTAGAGCGCTTACATATGGTGCGTGAAGTCCCTGGTTCAATCCCTGCTATCGCCAAGTGAGCTTTATGCTGGACAAACACCATGTGTGTAAGTTTTCTGCAGGTTTTTCGCGTCTCCCCTAATTTTTTTTTTTTCATCCGCAGTTTACTTCATTATTGTCACTGTCTCACTTACCTTGGAGCATAATTGTGGGATCAGGTTTAGGAATTTGATTCCTGGGCTTTCAGTATCTATGGTCATGTTAGCCTATCACGTATTACAACGATATGTTGTATTTAATTATATTCTTTATATTCTTTGGGCAAAATGTCTGATCTTGTATATAAAATATGCACTAGCCAGCTGGATTAAAAAGAAGAAGAAAAGAAAAATATATAATATAAAATCAATGTATTAAATAAATGAATGTGCTGTTGTGGTTATCATCAAAACGACATATTTAGTTATTGCTATGGTGACAGAAGTAAGGTAAGACATAATGTAAATTACCTTGAAAGAATTACAACGTTTGTATAAAAGGAAGGTGAACAATAAACGACATTTTGCATTATGTCAGTTTAGTGTATTCATTGTGTGGCTCAAACAACGATAAAATAATATCGTTAAGGATCAGGAGGTGACTGACTGTTATAGTATGACCTCTTCGGCAATCACACTATCCAAGGAAAGGGGAGAAAGGAAGCAGCCTGGGACCTATATATTAGCTACCATCCCAGCATTTGTCTGGTGTGAATGAGGAAAACTCCATTCAGGATGCCTGGCATTAAAAAGTTTTTACACATTTTCGACCGATTATTTCCACCGGGAATCGAACCCGAAACCGCTAGCAGCTAAGACGAGAGCGTTAGCGACTACGTATAATTATGGACGTTAAACTTTAAAAAAAAAAAAAAAAAACTTTAAAAATCCTTACGATACTTGACAGATATCCTAAATATCTATGACGTAAGCAGCGCTACGTGTACACCATGTAAAGGAGTTGGGTTTCTATGACGTGATTTTTTGTAATTAATATTGACACAGGCGAAAACCATATTCACAAAGGCATTAAATGTAGACTAAAAGCAGGGAATTTGTGTTGTTATTCAGTTTAAAATCTGTTGCCGTCGCGAATTCTGTCGAGGAATTTGAAGCTTAAGATATGTAAAACTATAACAATGTCTGTTGTTCTGAATGGTTGCGAAACATGGTCGCTTACTCTGAGGGAAGAACGTAGACTGAAAGTATTTGAGAACAAGATCCTGAGATGAATATTCGGACCCAAGATTAATTGGAATGGGGAAGGCCAGAAACTTCATAACGAGGAACTACCTAATTTATACGGTTTATCAAACATTGTTACGGTCGTCAAATCTAGGAGGCTTAGGTGGGCAGGTCATGTAGTTAGGATGGAAGAAATTAGGAGCGCTTTGAAAGTCTTAACTGGAGGACCAATCGGAAAACGACCATTAGGAAGACCTAGCACGGATGGAAGGTCTCGCATTAAGATGGATCTCGCAGAAATAGGAATACAAAGTAAAAACTGGATCCACTTGGCTAAGGATAGAAGTTAGTGGAGAGCTTTTTGTGAATGCGGGATTGAATCTCCGGGTTCCATAGGCCATTGAGTGAGTTAGTGATAGTAAATTTATACCGCTTCTGGTTTTAGTAGAGACGTTAGAGTGGAGACAAAGTACAGTATATACTTGGAACGCTTAATTCGTTGCAGGTAACTATTACGCTCTACAATTACCGTTTTTAGTCTATAACAATTAGTTCCGGTTTCAATACAGCAATTACAATGGAAATGAAAAATATTCTCGAGACACTTGATTGATTACAGAAAACCGATTCTCCGTATCTATTACGGCTAATATTTTACTGCTATTAACGTTAAAATCGAAAGTGATTAATTCTCCCATTTCTTGTTTAAACAGATGGTTAAGTGAAATATGCCTGCTCTTAGAACGTTAAATCGATTCTTAAAAAAATGTATCTCTTATCATTTCTGCTCTATAGACTTATTGGAACCGGAAATTGTAGAAACCGGAAACCGCACAGAAAATTGCTTCCATCTACCTACTAGTGTTTTTACCTTATAGCGTCCACCATTAAAACTGGAAGTGGTTGAGTTTTTGCTACTTCCAATTTTAATAGAAAGATTAGATTGGAGATGGAATACGTATCCTTGGGACGCCTAACTCATTAAAGGAAACCACTTCTCGCTGTATATTATCGTTTTTATTCTGTGTCAATCAACGTTAAAATCGGAAGTGGCTGAATTCATCCACTTCCGGTTTGACAGAGAAGATAGAACGTCTTCTTATAGACCTCTCCCCACTACACAATCTCACCTTTTAAAAGAAAATCTTGATTACAGCATCAGATCACTGATTTCTTCCAGTTGGGCTACATATATCTTTATTGATGGCGAATATCTAATACGTCGATTCGGATGTGACTAAAAGAAAGAGACAGAATAGTGTAAATTAAGCGAGACAGTTTCGTGATGAGATCGTCAACGTACAATTAACCGAATGATTGCGTAATTAAGCGCCAATTCTCAGGAATCACTCAATCGCAATTCTGTTCGGTCGCCAGACAGCATGGTTCGTGTTCACAGTCAGTTAGCCATGAAAACAACCAGAGAACCAGAATCTTCGAAGCACCAGGCGACTGCCACATAATGATTTAAGCAACTACAAAAGAACATAAGCAACGAATTAGTTGTTTTGTTACCTCTTCCAATTGTTGCTATTATTTTTCACCACATTGTTTCCAACAAAGAAAAGCTGTTTTCTAGCGTGGGAACACAAAGAGGAAGTAGACGGTTTATAAAGGTCCAACAAAGACTGCTGCGTTATATCTATCACATAATCTGCTTCTTTAATACAATGATAGGGTATCAAAACAAATAGACTTCTCGCAAAGAAAAACTTAGATCAGGATCATTTCATGTAAAGCTTTGCAGTGCCAAATCTCGTATGTTTTTAAGGTTCTAACAATAGATCAAATGATTGGCCTAGTAAAAGTTATCAAATTTTGAAACTCACATGGCGATTAAATAGGGTTGTCATAATTTTTTGATCCAAAATACGTACAAGCCTTAATATGACGACCCATCAAAGATACGGTGCCAAAACACAGAATAAATATTTTGAAATTTCTTACCTAAAAATCATCTTTTTAGGTTATCACACAACTGTTTACTGTAATACTTAAAACACTATTGGAAACTAACATTATATTTGTGTTAATGAAAAATTATAAAACATAAATCTTACCATTAAATTACGTATATTAAATCTAAGCAAAAGAACCTTGGAATGGAAAAATGAGACACTTTTTAAAAACATAACATACTTTATTAATACTAACTAAAATTTATGTTATATGATGAAAACACTCTTTTCGCCCGAGATTTTAGCGATTCTCGACTCGAAAATTTATGGGCAGCTCCAAAAACTGTCAAATACGGACATTTTCCTTTTTCATGCTTTGTACGATACGGACACGGACCCAAAAATACAAAAAGTCCGTACAAAATACGGACATATGACAACCGTACGATTAGAATGAAATTAATTGTTTTCATCAAGGTATTGCTTATGCGAATCCTCAATATTTATCGTCAGCTTCCTTGTTGAACATAACATAAAACAAGCGAAATGTCAATTAAAGATTAAATGTACTTCTAAACTGTATGGAACAGCAGGGATAGACTTGCCATGTGAAACAGGTGACGGTACAGAAATAGGAGGATCTGATGGAAAGACGGTGCTATGTGTGTTGTGAGGACGCCATACCAAGTTACCAATTTTGATCGAAGAAGAAGTGTATGTATTATATCATTTAGATGTATGTTACTGCAGATATATATAAACCCGTAAGATTTTAACATAAATACGCAATTTTGAAATAAAAATACTTCGAACAAAAGTAATATTTTTGTTTGATTTTTGATTAGAGAAACTAGCCACAGCGCCCTGGCAATATAACTGTAACTTCAAATTAGTTAACCTTATATGGTACCTTGAGAAGCAGTGCTGCCAAAAAGTTGACACAAAATGTCGCTAAATGAGAGATGAAAGTACTTTAATTTTGAATGAAAAATCGCTAAAATTTATTCATGAAATTCCTTGTTTGCGTGCAGTTTTAAACTTACAGATGTAAGTTATGTGATAAATTATAATGTTTTCATCAAGGCCTCCGTGGTCGTCTTCTGTTACTACTGACACTATACACAGCATACTCTGGTGTAGTCCACAGGCTTCACGAGTCCTCGCTGTCAATATAATCACTGAACTCCCTTATCTTACATGTGATGCTTCGGAAGAATTCAGCACGATTTCTGGAGCTGCCTTCATGATCTGCTCACTGTATTTCATATCATTTCTTATTGTTATCAAACAGGTAGATCTAGCTTTATTACTTGATCTTAATGTCTTTTTACTTATACCTTAAGCTCGGAACAGCCGAAGCAAATAAATCCATAAGCTAGAATGTTATACTTGATCAATGAAGGGGTGTATACCTACTGTTGGGCCACCCTGTATAACACGAACACCAACAATTATTCAAATTAAACGCTAACAACAGTAATAGCAAAAACATAAAAACAATAACAAAAAAACGAAAGTTAGCGGCAAACTTGAAACATTGTAGACCCTACCCTCAGGAGAAGTTTTCTGTACGGTGGGAGAAATAAGACTGGTGAAATTTCGTGTATGGGGTTTGACAACCGAGACACACCATTGCATTCTACTTGGTGCTGAAATTGGTAGATCTAGGCCAAGCTTCACGACTCCATGCGATCACTAGCCTATAATCACGTCTTTGTCAACAGGACGAAACCAACTCTTGAATTCGTGGATCAATTCCTTTATTTTCCTGCTTTTGTCCGTATTTTCAAGATATAATACTTCCTACACAATCAACACTATGCATATGCTCATGCAAGTGTTTATGCTTTGGGGTCAAAGAAGAATCAAACTAAAAATTATAAATCGACAAAGGAAGAAACATATCGCCCAATTCACTTCAACACCTGCTTCTACAATTAATCGACTTCTATCAAAGATCCTGTATCACTTGTGCCTCTCAAACGAAGATGTGGAAACTAACGAACATTGAACGTTGGAATTGTTCTCCGTAGTAACAGACATCAAAGCGGGATTGTGGACAGGTGATCATGTTATATACAGCAACTGTGTAACTCAGTGCTATTCAATCGGGAGTACGCGTACCCCTGAGGGTACGTAATCCTAAAATAAGCTTATTTCCAATATTTATTGAATGATCATAGTTGGAGAATTTATTGAATGGTCAGTGCTACTTTTCAACTTCTTCCATTTTCATCAAGATATTTGTGTGAACAGAGTTTCTCTGCATTAATATCAATAGAAAGGAAACAGAAATTGGTCGAATCCAGAATCAGCTCTGATTGTCGCATTCTCGAAGATTCGACCAAAAGTCGAGGAGTTGGGGTTCCGGAAACAAGCTCAGTCATCTCATTAACAGGTTAGTTCTAAAGTTACTTTTAGTTTTTGAATTTTTAACATTGTCCTCAGTGTGCGAATTATCAGGGAGGATGAAGGAAAAATTCTTCTCCCATATGATTTGAAATTTCCCATATTATTTTTTTCGGATGTGCACTTTATTCCCCTGTGCATCGTCTTTTAATTCGTACACTGATTGTCCTTTTGTTGGGTCTCTATTTATGCCCCTTTTTAAACAACAGAACATGTGTATTAAGTTTAATGAGTTAATGTCAATTTAATTTCTTTTAAACAGCTTTAGGGGTACATAATTGTATGGCGAACTGTGTCTAGGGGTACGCGAGAAAAAAAAAGTTGGAATAGCACTGGTGTAACTCATTGTCACTAGCACTGATCAAAATAAATTGAGGATTTTTTGCCTCTTATTCTTTACTTTTATTCATTATTCTTCATTCCCTTTGCCTCAAATCATCTAGAGCCGTGCTTATCTTCTTTATACTTTGAAAGATAACAATTTTACGTTAATTATATATATATATATATATATATATATATATATATATATATATATCGCGTCCTGATTTTTCTTCTATTCATATAATTAATTCATCACTTACCTACCATACTTATCAGTTTACATCATCTGACGGAAAACATCTTTTCAATTGTTCTTGCTTATCAACTAGACTTTTTACTCTTTCCTTGGAAAAGAAATAAATAAAAAAAAGTAAATATGTATTGTTCTCCTGGGAATCTCGTCCGCCAATTAATGAGTAGAAGTGCGTTATTATTAGTGGTATTATGTTACAATCACCTAACAGAGGAAATAAGGCAGAATACAGATTTTCTTTAAAAAAAAAAAAAAAAATTCTCTTGCACACCTGCAACTGCAAGGAGGCGACGGACAGGAAACGGCTACTTCTAATGTCTGTATACAGTACACCCACTCGAAAACACAAGGGAGAATGAAAAGATGGCACAGGTGTCATCCACGTATACAGACAGCGTTGCAAACAATACAATAAGAAATTATGTAACTGTTTTGTAGTAATACCACAAAATGAGGGAGAGGTCATACCATAAAATGCATTTATTTGAATGTTTTTGAGGAGAAAGATCAAAAGTTTTCGAAGAGTCATATAAACCAGTTTAGCAACTAAAAAATTGTACAAACAATACACAAAATATTTACATAGTAATACGTGTCTTAATCACGGTCGACCCGAAGATTTGAATTGAAGATCAGATCGTAGATAAAGTTTAAAAGTTACAAAGAACAGATACAGTCCGCAGCAAATATCCTGCAACATGAGCATGTAAGTTTATTGTGAAACGACGAAGTCTTTTGCTTCAAAATAAGTGTGCAGGGGAGGACGCCGAGTTTTCTCCTGGCGTGATTCGTGCCACTTGGACGTTAAGTTGATTCACTGAGCTGTTAGGCGTAGTTTCACATTAAACTTACATGCTCATGTTGCAGGTTTTTTTGCTGCGGACTGTGAAACTATGAAAACTTAAAACTAGATTAACGAGTTAGTTTGAGGTTATTGATATCTTCAAAATGAAAATGAAACAAAACCTTACAGTTTAACGTCCGACGATTATGCACTTTAAGCTAAGGAAGACGATGGTGCAGGTAAGTGAATGATGAAGTAATTAGTGAAATGAGAAAGTGGAAGGAAACGGGAGAACCCCGAGAAAATTCATGGACAGAATATTATTTACCACAAAATTTGATTGACCGGGGATCGACCCAGGGGCCACACGCACCAGAGGTAAACGCTCTACCACTGAACCACCGTCCCCCTTATTAATATCTAATTAACCTTCTACTAGTGTTGTAATGAAAGGCTTAATGGAAGTATATTTATTATACCTAGGTAGTATCAATTCTACAATAATAGATAACATTTTTTTGGGTCTGTCATTTTTCGTCAGAAATGATTTTTTTTTTTTTTAGTACAATACAAAAATTCGTTTTATCGATTGTCTTGAAAACTACGTATGTAGATCCAGGGCCGGATCCAGGATATGATCAAGGGAGGGGCTAAACCATATTTTGCCGTTTTATCCAGTGTAAAGCAGGATTGAAGCCCATTTCATCCAGTGTATACCTGAGCGTCAAGAGGGTCTATAGCCAATATAGCCCCCTTTGGATCCGTCACTATGTAGATCTACTCTCTTCCAAAACAATGAGAAGGACCACTGAGAGAAAATGAACACGTGATAGATATCAGAGTTTTTAACTCACATTTAATACACTTAGTCATTTGGAACATATGAGTCACCAAAAGAAATAATTTGTTAAAATTTAGTCTTTAATACAGGCTGCTTAGACTGGTATGTAGGCAATTTTATGGCTGCATCTAATAGTGTAATTAATGAGGAAAAAAATAAGGATATATCCTCATTCATGATAGATTGTTTAGGGCCAAGTTAGGAAATGGATCATGGTAAAGATGAGCAACCTCGCTGAACATTTGGGTTCCTCATTAAATGATGTCCATTTTTACATTGGAAGAGGATTTGCATATGACACTAAATACGTATGTATACAGATGTAATGCAGTCATTATTCGGTTCTTATATGTATGGTATCAATCAACCTCTCACTTCGTACCAGTCAGCCATACAACCACCAACCCACATAGACCTAATTAGACTGGAAGGTCTATGAAGAATTTATCCAGTGACGCCGATTTCTGTACGGCCTTCTGGGGGCTTCCGTTCAGGTATGCGTGTTTTATTGTTAGACATCGTCTAATTAAGACATTAATGAATGAATAGAGGAGCCTAAGTTACTTGCAGGTGACCTAGTCTCCCCCTCAGCCCTCATCAGAATCCGTACCTATGGATCTATCCCGTTATAATACACGTCAATTATAAGATTACACAGGAAAATGTATGTAAAATAAATAGTAATCTTTGGCATTCACACACAATTTCTCTTTAAAACAGATTTTCACAAGTACCATTGACTAAAGATTGGCCGCACCATTAAATAAGATTCTAGTTTGGTAATATACATTTGAAAAAGGCAGTAATTTGATTTCAGAGTGACCGGCTCCCAATTCTTCCAATAAAGGTACCGTACGTTCGTGACAGCCAAGTTCAGAATAAATAAATAAATAAATAAATAAATAAATAAATAAATAAACTACCCATCTCTTATATTAAGGGTTTAAAAACTTTTCCTTTAGGTAAAATTTTTTGATACTTAAGTTTGGTATGAAACAACTATCAGAATAACTATATCATACCTTGCAAGCAAAGAAATCCACGGTGTGTAACACACCTAGTATTGCTATTAGCTTAAGACAGTTATACATTCTCCCTTAAAATTTTAAGGAATAAAAAAAAATGCATATGACATATATATATATATATATATATATATATATATATATATATATATATATATATATATATATCCTTCATTTCATTCTGTGACATCCCGGCGGGAGCTCACGTGGTTCCGATTCCACATTAATCAGTAGGTCCCGTCTCATATAGCCTCGCTGCTGGAAAGGACGTTAAACTCAAAATGAACAACTCAACTCATTCTGTGACACACATAATTGTTATTATCATTTCTTAGTTGCAGCAGTGTAATTTCTGATTTTGCTTCGGAGGGAAAGATTCCGACCAACATAATAATTCCACGTTTTAAGTACATTAATATATAATTGATTAAAATATATGTATTACTCAAATTCGAGAGGGGACATTTCCAAATGACGCACCTTCTTGGTTGGCTTATTTTATACGTTATTTCAGAACCTCAAAACACAAAAAAAGTAAGTAGATGGCTACCCTACTTGCAGTCCTCCTACATCTATTAACATACAGGAAATAATGTTCCTCATATGTTCCTATAGCAATCACAAGTGTGGACAATACTACAACATATATATGTACTTTACACACACACATAAACCGTTTTAACATAAACAATAGTTTGTTGGACATGGAGTTTTTCTGTTTCAAAGGTTCTGAAATTTCCCTTCGGGTAAAATTAGAAGTAAAAAGAAAATAAAAATAAAAGTAAGGGCATAAATATCAGTGATATCCAGCAGCAACTGTGGGGAAACTTTACCATGTTACCTGGCAACTATTTGGAATTAATGGAGCATGGAGAAAAACACAGGTAGTGGCACTCGTATCGGAGAGGAAACACGTATCTTTTAAGCAGGCGAAGGTGGAAACAACATTAGCTATAAATTTGTACAAAATAAATAAGACCGAAACAAGTGTGTTTTACCTATGTTATTTCACGTCATCACCTGTCAAGCTGTATGTTTTGTTTTATCGTTACTTGGTGTTTTATTGGACTTGGAACATAATTAAGTTTTCCTTTATGTACTTCCGTTTAGAATAGTTTTTAGACATAATCGTGAAATGGACAGCTAGAATTTACCAAAAAAAAAAAAAAAAAAAAGTGTAAGCGTAGAACACTCAGTGACAGGACTACAAGCAGGCAGTGTGGGCGGCTACCTTCCAAAAGCTACCATTTATTTATTTATTTATTTATTTATTGAAGCTCAGAAGCTAATGTAGTATGCCTAAGCTATTTGCATGAGACTACAATCATTATAGAATATTACATATAAAGTCTACCAAGAAAAATAAAACAAATCTTTTCATGAAATAAAATGAAATATAGTTTTGGTCTAAATATCTGCTTTGTCGAAAGTATTATTTGACATCCATAATTTGCAGAACGGTATTGAGATCTCGGCGAACGTTCATGTATAACGGAAACTCAATAATAATAATAATAATAATAATAATAATAGAATATTAGCTTAATTTCACTGCCTGTACATGTCCATTACAGACAGAAGTAAAGGGCGGGAGGAATCTCAAACACAGTTGCTATGGATAACCATATAAATACAGCATTTTAATATATACCTAGGCAGACGTTGGGGTGAGTTTGTGACCAACTTGAAGAAGTGACACATGATGTGAAATGGGGAAATGACACATGATGTGAAAGCTCCTGCAATGTCCGTCAATCCGGTATACTTAGATCTTCTAATGGTTGCGTAACACAAGGATATCAATCTTAGCGACGCTCTAGGTATAACGTTAATCTTACGGGCTTGAAACGTACCCTTAAAACATTGGACAGAAAAATTACGGGATGTGTTTCGAAAATTTTGAACAAGAAGTGACAAATCTACACAAAATTTACCAGTGACCAGCGAAAGCGGCACATTTCTACAGTTTATGATTTTCTGAGACGTCATTATCGAAAGAAACTGGCCACAAACATATAAACGTAACATTTTAATATTTATTAGCAAAACCTGCGCTCTCTACACAGCGCATCATTCACATATGAGCATGAATCTCCTTGCCATTCCTCACAACATCTGTAGATGTCCCTTTACAGAGAAAAGTTAAAAACGTCGTGATAAAAATCGGGAAAGGATACTATAAAAGGTAGATTTTTTTCCGATTATTTTTTCAATATCTCCGACCGTTTGCAAGATTTTAGCCTACTTCCGGTTGAAGTTCTAATCCATGTATGATAAGTGTATTCTTTCTGCTTGCATGCAGTAAGTAATAAGTAAATACATTACATACACAATTAATTATCATGTCAGTTATATATGTTGTTCATTGGGCAAAACACTCCAAAAATAAAGATTCATTTTAGACTTGAGAAATGGTTATCCTTCGTTTTACATTATGATTTGGCCATGAAACAAACGCCTGACACATATACAACCCCAATATACAACTATGTGGTGTTGGAATGTATAATGCGTAGGATATGATGCTTTAGTTTTTTAAAAAAAATTTCAACACTTCCAGTGTACCCGTAAAAATGTAATAAAGAAATAATGGCCATGTTTTTTCTTTTAAAATATTCAATTAGAACTGGACAATCTACGCAAAATTTGCAATCGATCAGTGAAAACGTCATCATTCTAGAGTCTGTAGTTTCCGAGATCTCATTGTCCAAATGATTGACCACAAACATATAAACGTCCACAAACCTATAGTTTAAAAGAATTTCAAAGATGGCAGCACAATTCATTTGCATTGATTTTGGAGAAGGCTTATTAAAATACAAAGGCTTTGAACAATAATTTTAAAACATAAACTTTGTGTAAAAGATGTATTTAAATAATTTATTTATAGTACACATATACTTAAAATGTTTGTCTCTGTTAAACGTGAAATCACATATAGCCGTAAGTGAAAGATTTGAAAGCCAAAGTTATAGGTTAGAGCTCAGGCATTTTTAATTGCTATTGTAGCATTTTAATAGATAGATAGATAGATTGTTGGTGTTTAACAGAGGGGAAAGAGGAAGGCCGATGATAAGACATGTATAACTTACCTATCGATAAATCTCATTGAGCTGAACATAATGATATCATTGGGTGTAAATCCTCATGCGTACTTTTCGAGGAGAAAAACTAATTTTTTAGAAAACCTAAAAAACTGGTGCTGTGAGATAATCACACTACTTACGATTAAACTCATGCTCAAAGTACTAAGGGGACTCTGTAGTATATTGGTTAGATGGTTGGCCTCACGTCCGCGGGCTTCCGGGTCGGTGCTTCCCAATTTTTGGCGTCCACCCAGCGTCGTGAGGCAAATTGGGAAGTCATATGAATAAAAAAAACGTGATGAGCACTGTTTCTAAAATGCCCTAGATATGCCTGTTAAAGACAGGGAAACGCAGCGCGCTGACCAAGTGTGTGCGTCGCTAGGCTGGTAGTTCAGCCGGTCGCTAACAGATGGCGTTTAGTGATGAGCAAATGCGAGACCAAGACCCGTCTTGCACTGGAACTCTTGGTCTTGGTCTTGCTTTCAAGAGTCTTGCAAGTCTTGCTTTTAAGAAATCTTATGCTTTTCATAGGTAAATTTTACTCTGGATATAAGGGATAAAATATTCTACAATGCGCCAATAGTAACGGAAATAAAATGCAAGTTTCTAAATGTAATATAGTTTACCTTCGTGTAAGTATGATGATAGTATACAACATAAGCAAATGACCTTTATTTCTTCTTCAATGGGTGCCACGCTTCACTATTTATAAGATAAATCACAACGTTTCGTAATCTTTTTATATTTTTTAAAAAGATCCAATACTCCACTGGGTCCCAAACTGGGGAGGCTACCCCAGAGACGCACAGAAAATCAGGACGGCACAGATTACTGAAATACCATGAATTGCAAAATTAATTTTACACTCTAAAGGTATCATATTTTATTTTCAACCTAATCTTTGTATTGAACAAACTTCCAATTAAATATTTATATTTTGTTTTATTGATTCCAATTGATTCCAATATGTACTCTATGGGGCAGAAACATGAACATTACGCAAACGCAATGAAAAAAAAATGGAGGCTTTCGGAACGTGGATATGGAGAAAATGTAGCTAGGTTGAACGAGAAATGAATGAGAAGGTATTAGAAATATTAGCAGTAGGGGAGAAAAGAAGAATTTTATATGTAATTAAGAGAAGGAAGAGGAAGTGGTTGGGACATTGGCTGGGGAGGAACTATATCATGCGGGACGTGCTAGAGGGTATGATGGAAGGAAAGGGGAGGAGGAAAGGAGACTGTAGTTGAAGGAAGGTATTAAAACAGGAAATTTGCTACGTCAAGACGAAGAGACTGGTTGAGAACCACCGTACATCGAAGCTTTTCAGTTGTAGCAAGTGACTTGTCAATAATGGCATAATAGATGATGGTGATGATACGTTTAGCAATATTAGCCAAAAAAGAGAAAGAAAAATTAAAATAATAATGATTATAATCAAACTTCTTGATATTTAAGAATAGTTTGATTGAAAATTGAAAACGACTCAACGGTCTATGTGTTTTGTGTCTTGCGGCCACATGCACTAAGTTTTTGTCAATATTAATTTTAAGAGTACAACGGATGCTTGAGCCTCGGAGCCATGTAGTCGGAACCTATGGCGAACTGAATTACCGATGTTCAATACTATATTTCTCTTCAGTTTTTGAAGAAGAATACCACTAGTATGTTTTGAAATGAAATTAAATATCTAGTTTAACGTCCCACGATTATGCACCGAAGCTACGGGAGACGGTGATGATGAGAAATGAATGAAATGGTGGAATCAAGAAAATAGGAGGAAAATTGGAAAACCCGAGAAAAACCCACGCACATGTGTTTGTCCAAAAAAAAAAAAAAAAAACTCACATGGAGTAAGATGACATTTGTGTGTGGCTTGAAAACGGGCAATAACTACGCGGACCAATTCAGGAAACGACATATTGTAGCTATATGCCACAAGAGCAGATCGACTCACACGGATTGCATGAACTATTGGGAACACATTCACTCCAGCGGCATTTTTAATGAAGCCAAGAAGTTCAAGTGAAAGATGTAATTAATGATTTTTCCCCTTCCTTTTTACATTCTATAAAAAAATCAAGTAGTATCCGTAGTTGTGCAAGACTCTTGCACAAGAGTCTTGGTCTTGGTCTTGCAGGTATGGTCTTGGTCTTGGTCTTGCATGCAAGACTCTTGCAAAAAACTGCAATACCAAGACTCTAATGGCGCTCATCACTAATGGCGTTGGAGCAGCTGAAATCCACAAAGGGTTGTTATGACAAGTGATGGTGGAAGTGTATACTAATCAATATTAACCTTTTAATTATGACATTAACAAGGCAACAGTATACAGGATGGTTTAATAAGATACGATTCAATTCTTCATAATCATAACCATTAATTTTTCTTCAACTATTAATTTTCCCTAAAGATGAAGCATGTCAATCAAGAGGTGACATCGTATTAAATAAAATGGAATGTTAGAAAGTAAATTCTTATTCGCAGTTTTCGAGAAAATGAAGAAAAACGAATCTTTGTGACGGCAAAAACTATGATGTTCGTTGTCAATCTAAATCCGTTAGTAGTTTTATTCTTCTGGAATATATTGCTGATTTACATATATATTGTACGAGGGAGATTCAGAAAGTAATGTCTCCAAGCCCACTACTTGGGCAGTAGAACTGCAAAAATTCTTAACTGTTTACCATTAATACACTGATGTTTAAGCTATACAATGCCACTTGTTTCACCTTTCTATCTCTTCTCGTTCCAGGGTAATAAAGCAATTCTGACATCCAGTGGTGACGTCCGGTTGAAACAGCGGGCTGCCATTGTATTTCTAACTGCGGAAGGTTTGCGCCCACGAATATTCATCGCCGGAGACGAGCCGTGGATACACCATTACAACCCAGAATTGAAGCGTCAGTTGATGGGTCACGTTCTCTTCTCGGACAAAAAATTCGAAGTTGTCCCATCTGCTGGCAAAGTGTTGTTGAGATTCTGCATCATCCTGCCTATAGTCCGGATCTTGCGCCCTGTGATTGTTGGGTCTTTCCCAAACTTAAGGATCACCTTAAGGGCCATCGCTACAGTTGTGAGGTAGAGTGGAACTGGAGGTGGAACCAGCAGTTCGGCAATAATGTCGCCAACAGCTACCACAATTCTTCGTTGACGGCATGAAAAAAACCTTGTTTCGCGTTGGCGGAATTGTGTTGTCCGTAATGGAGACTATGTTGAATAATGATGCTACCATTTGTAGCTGACATTGCAAGCTTTCCACTAATACCTGTATCGGTGCTATCCGTCAAACACAAATAAAGGTGCCAATATCACCTTGGAGGCATTACTTTCTGAGTCACCCTCGTAATAAAAATATACAATTTTAATTAGCAGACCGTATCTATTTGATATACGCTAACCGTGAAACACATACAACTTGTAATAATACATCATAATTTTCTTTGGTTGTCATTCAGTGTACTGATTTAAATACACTATAAAGAACGGATCACATTATATAAGCAGTGAGAAGTATGAACCTCTACCATAAAAACAAAATCTATAACTGTAGCTATATGCAATATAAACAAACAAGATATGTGCATTGAATACTGATTTATCCTTTGTTATTTTTTATCAGCAATTTTTTGTACGTGTTGTACAATGTGCATATGTTTATGTGCATACGGTATGGAAAGAGATGGAGGGATTCACCGATGATAGGTACAATCTATATATATATGTATGTATGTATCGTATGTGACTGCTTCGCATGAGCGAACGTTCTCATCAGAAGTTAAACGCAAATCATGGCTAGAGAGCTGGTTATGAAAACTTCAAGCGTTCGTGACACCACTGCAAATCTGTTGGCCACTGTTGGACATCGCTCGCCATGAATAATAAACAGATCTGATCGAGTATTCCTCCTTTCTTCCACAGCTAATTGAGTATTTACGCTGTTTTTCTTCACTGTCCGACAACTCACGTTCACATTTGGTGCCACAATGACAAATAATCAGTCTCTTTCAATAGATTATTTACCAGCGACTTCCGCAAATGACCCTCCATTTTGTATTCGCTAACGGCAATTTTACTGAAATGTAAGGTTTGTTTTTACTCACATGCAACACACACACGTAATTACACTTAGCTGAAAACTACAACTTTACAATAGAAATATTATATATGCGTGGGTAAAAGGTCATCTAAATCTTGTCAATGCGGAAGAAAATGTGTTTTAACATAGATTTTGTCGTGAACGTGAAAGCTTCCACTCAATACTTCTTCCAGTGACTGCGTATTTGCGGTAACATAAGAGAGTAGTGCTTCCTCTATATGTGAAATATACAGGGTGTTTCAAAAGTACCTTACCATCCCTTTTAAAATCCGTATGGATGTATTTACATTGAACTTGATGTAGCTATACAATAGGGCTAGGGGCAAACCTTTTAGATAATAGTTTGCGGACGGCCTCCATCTTGAATTTCAACTTCTTTTAAAAATTTCAAACGATAGGTACGTCATTTGATACATCACCTTAGGCTAGAATTTGCTCAGGATGTCAAACCTGAAATAAGATTTTTGTATCTTTATTTGGTGAAAAGTTATGGACAACGGTGATGTTTACCTGTTACACAATGTGCTCCGCATGTGCTCTGTGCTGGGCAATGCACAAATGCAGACGCCTCTCCCAATTTATATGAACACGGAGCAGGGTAGCTAGGGAAATTTTCTTACAGGCAGTCATGATACGTTGCTCAAGATGACGAAGATCATGAATTATCACATCATACACCATAGCTTTAATGTGCCCCAAAGGTAGAAATCCATTGGAGTGAGGTCTGGTGATCGGGCAGGCCATTCAACTGGCCCACGGAGACCAATCCATACCCCAGGAAATCGTTCATCCAGGTACTGACGCATCCGGATGAAAAAGTGGGGAGCTACATGTCTTGTTTTAAAAACACTGGGAAATGTACGATCTTCCGACAGCAGATCTAGCAGTATCTGATCCTGGAACATCTCCAGGTATTGTTCCGCAGTTAAAGTTTCATAAATGAGAAAAGGACCGATAATTCGTGTTTCCCATATACCTGCCACACCATAGCCTTCTCTGCACCGTTCATTTTGGAGGGATCTGTTCACGTGGGGATCTCAGGCGACCAATAGCGCATGTTCTGCTATTCACCTCCCCATTTACGAAAAAGTAGGCTTTATCGGAATGGAGTATCTCCATCGCGAAGTTAGAATTCAGCCGCAATTGTTCGATTGCCCACTCGCAAAACTGCAAGCGGTAATCTGGATTGTCCTCAGATAGGTGTTGCTGTATTTGCACCTTATACGGATCCCACTTGTGCCTCTGTAGCACCCTGATCAGTGAACTGAACTCACATCACATTGCATCTAAAGACGACGTGTGCTAAGCTGAGGTGGCATCGAGAATGAGACCAGCACTGCCGTAGCTGTTGCGTCGTCCGTTGCTGTCCGTGGTCGTCCACTACGCGGTCTGTCCGCGCCCTTGCCTTGGTTAATAACTGTGTCACTGCAACATACAATATGACACATGGTGACGTTGTGGATGACGCTGATTGAAATTGGCTGCTACTGTACTCCTCTCACCCCACAGTTTGACTATCTGGATGCGTTCCTCAGATGTTAAGAGCATGACTCAACATCTGCAAGAAAGAGGTAAACGTAACTTACAGTTGTCCATATCTTCTTACCAAATAAAGATACATGAGATCTGATTTCAGATTTGACATCCTGAGCAAATTCTAGCCTAAGGTAGTGTATCACATGACCCACCTATCGTTTGAAATTAAAAAAAAAATGAAATTCAAGATGGCGGCCGTACACGAACCATTATCCAAAAGGTTTTCCCCTAGCCCGTTGTATATTTCCTACATCAAGTTCAATATAAATACATCCGTAAAGTTTTTAAAAGGGGTGGTAAGGGATTTTTGATACTTACTCAATGCCAGCTTTACTTAATTTGTCATTGGAATATCTAATAGGTGTAGCTCAAAAACTACGATTTTGAGTTAACACCGGTACCTTGCAGGGACGCACCCAAAGAGTGAGTTCACTGTATCTACCCCCCCCCCCCCCAGAAACTTCGTAACCCAACAAATATTTGTACACTTCCTCAATAAAACTATACTTGTTTAACAGGGAAATAATTGATGTAGCACCAAAAATTTGATCTTACACTTCGTCTGTACTCTTTCTCTTATAAAAACAGTCTAATTGTATATTTTTTTCGTGAAAATATACGTGGAAGTATTTTACAATGACACATCATCTTTTCCAGTGCAGAATAATACTCGTTCAATACTATACAGACGTAGTGACTTGCACTACTGGACACTCCAGCTAAAGTTTTGACCCCTCGAAAAACAAATTTTTGGGTGCGCTCATGGTACCTTGTCTGATTTTAAGGGGTCTATCGATTGCTGTAAGGATCATAGATAAAATAGATAAAGGAAGCTTCATTCCTGAGATACCAAACTAATAAGAAACCGGATCTCAAGGTGAAAGCAAATTTGGCGCATTACCAAAGAGACCTAAGTTTTGTATTTTGAGATACGTCGGTTATTCCAGCAACGAATTAATTCAAATAATTCTATCACAGTGCTTATCGAATCAGCTGCTTATTTCAGATTTTACTTGAAAAGATAAAGGGGGCAAAGAGGTCGTCTAATGTAAGTAGATTTTCAGGTTTTTTGTGAGTATATTTTTATCCTATTGATTAAAATGTATAAAACTTAAACTCGTGGTCAGGGGGGGATTCTACAATATGTATTATTAGCACATACATAGCGAGAATAAAACGTCAAATGATGATAGTTCTTTAATTATACATTCAATTCTATTTCCCTTATATCTTTCCAATAGGAGGGGGAGGGGGGCACGGTGGCTCAGTGGTAGAGCGCTTACTTCTGGTGCGTAGGGAATCTGGTTCGATCCCCGGCCAAATAAGTTTGTGGTGGACAACATCGTATCCGTGGGTTTTCTTGGGGTACTCCCGTTTCCTCCCACTTTCTCATTCCACCAATACTTCCATTATTCACTTGCCTTAATCATCGCAAAGTCTCCTATATTTGCTATATATGCAGACAACAACTTAGACTTCCGATAGACCCTTAAACACCATTTATGTCATCTCCGCAGAAACATGAAGCGGGTCATTTTTAATGGGAGCAGCACACAAGACTTTTTCAAAGTCCATTTGTTCGTTCCTATTGCATATACGAGGAAGAAATATACTTGTTTATTCATTTTTCACTCTGTTCGTACAGCGGCGCAATCATCCAAGGTATATAAAAATAACATGTAGCCCCAGTTCGCGTTTAGCGTTCTGATTGGCTCTCTATCCGTGACGTCTTGTGGAGGAACTTTTGCCCATGAAACAGTGTACCAACTAGCGTAATTGTGTATGGAGTATTTCAGTTGTTCTTTTGAACGATATCTCGCAATGGCCAAGAACGTTATAAAATAAAGGATCTGCCCATATGTATCTTCATCTTATTAGGTTACTGAATGACCGACATACATGTTGGCTCAAAACATTTGCTATCTTTATATGTAGAAATGAATGTAGTGTGGCTATCGTTTACTTTATTTAAATCGTGTTTCAGATTTGTATTATTCTTGCTGGACGTGTACAAATATAAGTGAGAAGAAATTACCTGGTAACCTTTCACAGGTAAGGAAATCACCAATCATAGGAATGTATACGGCTGTGTTATATGGCTTCACGATTTTATGGTATAGACAGATCCTTGGCTATACCTTCATGTGGCGTCACCGACCCCAAAGTATCCTGGGAAAAATGAGATCAGAGAGGCTGAATCGAGAGTCCCCTGGCAACCACTAACTTCAGTCTAGAGAAGGGAGGCAGATATCGGTATCTCTTCGCGATTATGCAACCAGCGAAGAGAAAAGCATGTCAGTTGAGTTGCATATGAAGAAGGATATCCCAATGGAATATGCTATTTATTCATTTCTAATTCCTTCACCAGTTTTATAAGCGTAAGCTGCCATTAGCAAGGGTTTTGAACCTGACTTATTACATGAACATCGTAAGCAGAGGCGCAACAAGAATTTTTGAGGATCTGAGTCTAATCAGATGTTTGCAAAGAGGAAAGTAATAGATATTTTAAACCAAAGAAAAAATGTCATATTTGAATGTTTCAGGAGTTTCATTAAATAGAAAATAGTATACAATCTATATCACAAAGTAAGAAGGTAAATCAAAAACTAAAATTGTACACTAATAAAACTTACTTTGAAAGAGATTAAAGTTGGCATAAGAGCTCTTTTTTTTTCACTATGCCGAGAAAAACACTAAATCAGTTGCCAACATTTCTGCGTCACACTTGTATCCAGAAACAAATGTACCAGAACTATTTTTCACTCCCCTAAATTCGAGATTCACTTAGTTTGCAAAATTCTGTTGCAAATTGTAATTGAAATGAAATGAAATCTTTAAGTTTTATGTCCCACAGTTATAACGGCTTGGCTAAAAGAGACGGCGCTGAGAAATGAAGGAAATGGTGAAATGAAGAAAGTGGAGGAAACGGGAAAATCCCGAGAAAATCCACGCACACGGTGTTTGTCCACCACAAAGTTTACTTAGCACGAGTTTGTATCGAAGCAAGGATCCCATGCACCGAAGGTGAACGCTGTACTACTGAATCACCGCGTTCCTCTGGTTGCAACTGTCTCCATATTGCCTTTGGCAGTTCATATACATGAAGTACGCAAAGATGGTTGTGTCTTTAATTTAGCATTGTGCTTCTTAAATGAATCTTAATTCTTTTCATTGTTGAAAATTACCGTCCACATGCTGCCATTGATATTGAAATTGCCAGCAGTACTGATGGATATTTCCATACACGCGGAAACAGTCGTTTTGTCTGGTAAGAAGGATTTCTGTACAATTTTTGTACGTCAGTAATACGGCATAGCATTGTCTCCACGAAAAGTCAAGAAAACATTTCCATTTCTTGAAAGAAAGAATTCCATTCAATTCCATGCTATGGAATTTCTGCCTGAATTATCTTCTGATTCTCACATTCGGCAACTCGCAATAGTAACGCAATTTCTAGAAGTTTCATTTTTGCTAGTCCACTTGTCGCAACCTTCCTCCACTAGATGTCTCTCCATCTTTACAAGAACTGCTTTCCATATAGCGACAAACTAAAAACTTTTAGCTATGGAAATAAAGCAACAAGAATGAGAAGGTAACAACTTTTTTAAAATTTTATTTGTCCGAAGAGGATACACAATAGACGTCCAGAATATTTTAAGATCCGCCAACTGACAGAAATCTCCTAGGCCAACTGACAGAAATCTCCTAGGCCTACTGACAGAAATCTCCTAGGCCAACTGACAGAAATTTCCTAGGCCAACTGACAGAAATCTTCTAGGCCTACTGACAGAAATCTCCTAGGCCAACTGACAGAAATCTTCTAGGCCTACTGACAGAAATCTCCTAGGCCAACTGACAGAAATCTTCTAGGCCTACTGACAGAAATCTCCTAGGCCTACTGACAGAAATCTCCTAGGCCAACTGACAGAAATCTCCTAGGCCTACTGACAGAAATCTCCTAGGCCTACTGACAGAAATCTCCTAGGCCTACTGACAGAAACCTCCTAGGCCTACTGACAGAAATCTCCTAGGCCTACTGACAGAAATCTCCTAGGCCTACTGACAGAAACCTCCTAGGCCAACTGACAGAAATCTTCTAGGCCTACTGACAGAAATCTCCTAGGCCTACTGACAGAAACCTCCTAGGCCAACTGACAGAAATCTTCTAGGCCTACTGACAGAAATCTCCTAGGCCTACTGACAGAAACCTCCTAGGCCAACTGACAGAAATCTTCTAGGCCTACTGACAGAAATCTCCTAGGCCTACTGACAAATAACTTACATTCTTAATTACAAATATTTCGAATATTGTAGCAAAAATACGTTAAATTAAATACCTCCGGGGGCACAGTGGCTCAGTGGTAGAGCGTTTACCTCTGGTACGTGGGGTCCCTGATTTGATCCCCGGCCAAGTACATTTGTGGTGGACAACATCTCGTCCGTGGGTTTTTTTCGGAGAACTCCAGTTCCTTCCCACATTCTCATTTCACCAATTATCCCACCATCATTGACTTGCCTTAATCATAGAATCCCTTAGCCTAAAGGACATAAACATGGGACGTTAAACTGAAAAATTTCATTTTATTTCATTTTAAATGATAGACCGTACAAAGTAACTATTGAATAAGAACTTTGGTTTCATGAAGAACGGTGTTGATAAAAAGAATAATACTGTACAACAAGGGTATGCAGTAGTGCTGTGAACAAACATAAGTTGGTGAGAATATTATTATTATTATTATTATTATTATTATTATTATTATTGAAAATTTTAGAATGTAATGCTCATCCAAAATCGCAGAAGGAGTTAGACAAAAAGCACGCATATCCAACGAGAAGGAAGGTAGGGGGAATGAAATATCCAGGGTTTACGAAAATCGGCACAAAGTAAACATGTCTGAGAATCACTGATCCAAAATAACAAAATCTAAATTTTTATATCTAAACGATTTTATAGTTCACGTTCGACACTGGTCAGAAAGTGTTGCGTGGCGTCACCTAGATACCTCTATATACTGAAAAGTAAGTGCATTATAAAATAGTCTGTAAGGCTAGAGAAAAACTGTCATAGATATGCTGGGACGGTTTCATTAGTGAAAAGCTTGTCACGTGATGGGTGTAATGGTGGGTGAGGGGCCTTCGGCCTCAATATAACTAAATCCACCATTGACACTGCATAAACGAAATTAAATCAAACAAAAACGAATCTCCTTGCAGGGGTGCCCACAAAGGGGGACTATGACGCAAACTGCGTCATTGAAATATTGGGGGGGGGTAAAAATCTATGTAAATATGTTTGAGGGGGTGTAAAAATTAATCGAAAAGATTTTTTTCATGGAAGAACACCTACGGATAGACAATTGTGGGGTGCGTCATGGACATAGGGGGGGGGGGGGCACCACTGTCTCCTTGGGACTATTGATCACTTTCTTTAAGCGAAAGCATTATTTCTTAAAACGGATGCGAGAATTTGGTCTTCAAAAGAGAAGAAGATGGTCAGTTTTCTTAATATATATATTTAACAAGATTATATATTTTCTTTATAAATAGATTACATATATAACGTACTCTCAGTTTGCTGCCAAATAACAACGAATTTCACTCATTTCATTAATTTGTTGACACAATGCCCGTTTATCACTGAATGATGAAAACCATGTTCTCAAATTGAAGGAAGAAAAAAAATCGGTTTCAATCTCTGTGTTGTGGTTCTGCATATGATGCATATGACAGATCAACTAATCGGGCCGATTGACACCATGAAACTAACATCAACCGCGCTTTCGCGAACAACAGAAAATGAAAAAGAACAACTGGCAGACTATAATTGTTATAAAAGTAACCTATTTGTGGAGTGATCCTAAAAAGGGCCGTTTTATTAGCAGAGGCTTTGCGTTTCGCACCAAGGGTGATTGTGTCATCCACACTATGGTGACATCACGCTGCCAGCTTTGTATTCATACAGGATGAACGAGATTGGAAACTGGTGAAACCCCTCAGCAGCAGCTCAAAATACAAGCACACACACACAGGGGATGATTGCATGTTGCAGGTGGAATAGAAGAGAGTGCGTGATTGTGCCTTTGTATAAAAAGTGTCTTCAATACGGATAGAACGAGGTTCGATTCCCCACGCGGACCACCCTCTGATAACCAACTCGGCTCTTCCCCCGTTCTTCCCTATTTATACGTTTATCGCATACGTACAATGTGTATGTATGTATGTATGTATGTGGTCGTCGCTTTATCATGCTTGTGGAAATGAAGTGCTCCGCATGCACGAATAGACCAGCTGAGCCAGAAATTAGGACTTTACACATGTTAGAGTGAAGGTTGGCACAATGTATGCGGCTATTCCCCAAAGGAGAAAATTAGCACGAGCATTAAATTGGATGAACAGAGCCTGGTCGCTAGTGCTTATCACTTGTCAATTAACTCGCTATTGTTGATAACGATCCGCATAGTCACATAAATGTATAGCTTTTAGTCTATATGTCAATCTCATCTCAACGATATTCATTTATCAATATTATAAGTATACATAATGTCTAGATATATACATATATAGGATAGATTGTGGCTTTCCATCTTTTGTGCAAAATGTAAACGTATTGTTCTTATCTATGAACAATACACAAAATGTCACAATTGCTTGTCAAACCACATACACACACAATATTATATATATATATATATATATATATATATATATATATATATATATATATATATATATATATATATATATATATATATACTAAAACAATGAAATGTTGCTACAAATTTGAAGCAGATTACGATGAGATAACGTTAATTATAATGTCTCCATATTAAAGTGTTAAGGAAAATCCTTGTACAATACAATGAGTACAATCAGGGCCGGATCCAGGATTTTCTGAGAGGAGGGGGTTGCACCAAATGACAGCTAGCACATTTGAAATAAATTTGTTTTTTTTTTAAAAAAAAAAAAAATACCTTTAGGCATGTGTGGTGTAAATGAGGAGTTGCCCTGGAAATGTTAAGCATCTGTTCTCGATGAATCCTTTTCCTTCAACCTTCAGAAAATGGACTAAAACTATTGATTTTGCAAAAACTCACTGCTAGCTTCTCACTTTAGGTAGCATATATTTACAACGAAGGGGCTTGCACGTGCACCTTTGCACCTCCCCTAAATCCGGCCCTGAGTACAACACATACATTGAATGGATTACTAGTTATTAAAAACGTATCACGATTAGATGGTTTATGTCTTACAGACTAAAGAACATTTTTTCTTAGACTACTTCTTCAAAATATTACAGCGATCACGTAATCCTATTATGTAATTGTACATGTCATTAATGCACTATAGTTGCGTACCAAAGAGACGGGACGGAATTTTCTACTATCCTAATAGAAAAATACATTTTTAAGACAAGCCATCACTTTTACGACATATTTTCGAGACGAAACATACTTAAGAGTCTCACATACTAAAAATAATACAAAATTTACCATTTTTCTTTTGCTTGTTTATTCATAAATGAAAAGAGATAATGAAATGTAACTTACTACAATCATAGATAATGTTATTCTACAACAGAAAATATGAAGCTAAAGAATTTTCAGTGTTGCCATCCATAGAAATTACAGTGTTACCAGAATAACATTTCCCCAAAAATCTAAGTTAAGACAGCGACTAGAGGAACGAACTCAACTATATTTGATTACGTATCATGTTTTTTTTTTTTTTTTTTTGTATCCTGTGGACTAGTTTTTAAATAACATTATTAGTTAATTTTAATAATTATATGTTAAAACTATTTCGTTTATTACAAACTAAGTACAACTATTATTTAGAAAGTAGTTTACAGGATTCCAAGACAGCATGATACGTAATCAAATGCACTTGAGTTCGTTCCTCTAGTCGTTGCCTTAACTTAGATTTTGGGGGTAATGTTATTCTGGCAACACTGAAATTTCTATGGATGGCAAAATTTAAAATTCTTCAGGTTCATATTTTCTGTTGTATTAAGTTGTAGTATACAACTGTGGTAAGTTGCATTTCATTATATCCTTTCATTTACGAAAAACAAGCAAAGAAAAACATGATAAATTGTATTATTTTTAGTATGTTACACTCTTGTCTCGGGTGCATTACTACCCATAATCGAAAAATAATGATGATTGCTTTTCATGTTCAATACATAACATGTTAAATAGTTCACAAATTAACACTAATCAGAGATTGTATAAATTCAAACCACACTCGAATTATATACGGTTGAAATCTAAAGAGTTTCTTTCTTTCTTTTTTTTTTTTTTTTTTTTAATGTGGCGAAAGTAAACTTACGGAGTTTACTACAGTACATAGACATAACATTAGTTATCTTGGACTCTTAAAAATAATTTTACACTAGTATTACAAAACTAGTAGTTCTCAGAAATAGGCTCATGCTAGTAATGGAAGAATACTTCTGAAGGTGTGGAGTGTAATTTTGACAATCTATTGATTATCCAGAATGTACAGCTATACAAGACAAATAATCTGACTTTTATTTAGATCTTTTCAAATTTAGTTTCATCCATACTTGTCCCTGACGCAAAAATATCAACAGCTTCCTGGGAAGAAACTATATTTGTAATCTAACCTGTGACAATGACCAAATCGAATGGTAAGTATAAAAAGATTTTTTTTTTTTTTTTTTTAAAGAAAGGCGTCCAGAATAATGCTCAAGTAAGAATAGGTGATGAATCAACATCGCGAAGGTGTCTTTTGGCTACAATCCTTTGCGTGGTCGACACGCACATAACATAAGAAATGCGTGTATGGTTAAACTAAATAAGATCTGTTAATTTGTCCATTGGCTTTAATCTTTCGCTGTGGTAGGTATCATCATTTTTGGCAATGATGTTGCTACTGAAAAAATTTTCGTAGGAAGGGATCACTATCTTAACTGTGGTGCGTCATTTTAACTCTTTAAATCTGAATCTTTATTTACATTCGGTGGTTTCTTGTCCAAAATTTAAGAAAAAAGGTAGAGGAAAATAACGTAGTTATTTTAGCACAAAGTTAATATTATACCGAATCCGTAAAAACAAACAATATGCTACATGATTGGATGATAAATGAATTATGGAAATGACTTTTTTTTCATCCCTTATTCGGTTCCTTGGTTAATTTTCAGTTTATTGTTCCGTTCAGCAGAGTGACATTGTGAGATGTGGGCTTACAACTTAACATGGAATCCGTAGAACATGAGCTTTCACAGGGAATCGAACCCGAGTTTTCCGCACAAAAGGAGCCTACACTAGCCACCTAGCCACAGGAGCGTTGACATCTTTTATTTGATTTTACTTAACTTCATTTAATTTTGGCTCCAGAGTTATGGACCATCGAAGTTGGAGTTCGGAATAGGAACAGGAATTGGATTTATGGGCTTTCGGCATACATGGATGGCTATGTTAGTCCGTTACGTATGAGGGGTGACGTAACCCAAGAAAGCCTCATTCATGATGACTGGCTTGCCAAAAATATTACACTTTTCTGACCAAGTGTTCCCACTGGGAATCGAAGCCGGGACCGGTCGCACCAAAGGTGAAAGCGTTAGCAACTACTCTACATGGACCCAAAATTTATTAAAGTTTGGACTTTGTCAAATTTTTAGAGAAAAAATATACAGTATTCTATATCTATACAATCGATGAAATTCATCCGGTCTTTTCCTAACTTGTCATTCTGATAGACCTTGACGAGTTTAGTACGGCTAGAAAATATCAAAATCAAAAGAAATCTTTAATCGCAATTTTTAAAAAAAATACATAAATAAATGAAATATATGGAACAAAGATGATATTTAAACAACAGTTTGAAGCATAAGAAAGTAGATTATGAGGCTGCTGATTAGCTAGTTGTGAATACAGAGCGTGCTTATAGGCCTAATAAAAATTTGCTTTAGAAAAATGATTGAAGAACTATTTTTGTCAGCAAGGATAAATTATTGATTAGCTATGTTGTGAATGCAGGGCATGCTTATAATAAAGATTTCCTTTACGAAAATCGATTAAGAATAGTTTTTTTTTTTTTTTTTTTTTTTTTTTACTCAACAAGAAAAGAATACTATTTTGTAGGGATGCGCACGAGACGAGTCGAGACAGGATTTTCCTGACAAAATTCGAGTCGAGACACGGCTCTTCCAATAGAGAAATATACAATTTTTGAGTCGAGACATCAATTTTACATCACATTTTCGAGTCGAGACAGCCACAAATCTTGTCTCGTATTTTACTATTTTGTGTAGTTAAAGATATCTAATCTTGTGTAAGCTAACTAGTGTTAGCATAAGTTGGTGCAAGATAAGCAGATATTGAAAATATCAATAGTTAAAAAGAGGGAGAAAAGTTATAATAATAATAATAATAATAATAATAATAATAATAATAATAATAATAATAATAATAATAATAATAATAATAATAATTATTATTATTATTATTATTATTATTATTATTATTATTATTATTATTATTATTATTATTATTATTATTATTATTATTATTATTATTATTGAGTTGAGTGATTTTGAACTTAACGTCCATTTGAGCAGTGAGACTATATGAGACGGGACCTACTGATTGATGTGGAATCCGAACTACATGAGCTCCCTCCGGGAATCGAACACGCATCTCCCATGCCAAAGGCGCGTACGCTATATTATTATTATTATTTAAGAAGAAATCGTCTTATTAGGGATGATGTTTGTTAATGTGCCACGATTATCCTACGAGAGTAAGGGAGACGGGGATGGTGAAATAGATGAACAAAGAAAATAGGAAGACTCCGAGAAAATCCACACACACTGTATTTGTCCACTAAAAGTCATGTGGTGCAAAGCGAAATCGAACCAGGGACCCCACACACCAGAGGTCTTATTCGGTAAGCGCGAGAGGAGGAGAAGGTTTGTAAATGATACTAAACAAGACCATTCTCATGTCAAAACAGAAGTTCGCGGAGGCTCATAATACATAGAAGGTCGTAACTTGCGTTAAGTGAATTACCAGTGACGGAAGAATACATTTATGCTAATGAACTTACAATAGATATTAAACAAGAGAAGGGAACAAGGCAAAAGGTGAGACACAGTGAATTCTATGTAAAATCCTACATTTTTGGCATTATTTTTTCAAGAACTTGAGTTACACTTCTCATGAAAATGTTTTTAAAAATATATTAACAAACTTCAAAAAAGACGCTAAAAATAGCAAATAATTAAAAAAAATCAGCTATCCTAATAAGATAAGTAGGCCTACTTCTTTAATCTATTATACAGCAATTACTTTACGAATCTACCTACCTAAATTATACAGAGTGGTCCAAAAGTAGGTATACAGACCTGCATCTATCAAATATGACATTTTAATTGAGTAAGATAACGAATTTATTTGCTTCGGTTTGTTCCGAGCTTAAGGTATAAGTGAAAATAAATTAAGAACAGATAAGGAAGAAACTAAGTCAATACATGTATGGATAACAATAATGAAATGATATAAAATGTCATGACCGATTAGTACAGGACTGTATACCTACTTCTGCACCACTCTGTATTGTTATTTATCTACATAACACTGATTTTCATGAACAGTTTTTTACAAGAAAAGAAAAATAATGAAGTTTGTGTCAAGCCAAATAAGTTGATGCCTAACTTAAAATTATAATTTTAATGACAATGTTATAAAGTTAAGGGCCTACCCGGTTTGCCATAAGCACCAGACTATGTCACGTGATCAGGTCCAAAGTCACGTTGCGTGCTAAATCGAGTCTGGAGATTCCAAATCCAGACGTAAGATACATGTATTTCAAGGACGTAATCTCTGAGTGGGGCACCCTGGGTAATTCGAAGAAGGTGCTTATACTTTATCATTATTATTAATCTAACTCAAACAACTCGACTTTTGACAATTTTCTATCCATATTTACCTTACGTGCTATACATCGTTTTTAAGCTCTTCATTATGTCTTTGCAATAAGCTTTCAATTAACAAACTCCTTATCAAGATTTGAGATATGTGGATGACAATTTTTTCATCGATTTTCCATTGAATTTAATGTTTATGTTTCGTGATTTTTGACTATGTTCCAACCATTTTTGGACAATTTCATTTTTGAATGCAGAATGTACAGTCATGTCCAAAATGATTGTTGCATATCTATAACTGTCTTCTTGTAAGAATATAATTTGATAATGATTTTGTAGGTGTAGGGTACTTTTAATACTGATACTATGTGTATAATTGGGAAATGTATATTTGTGGTAAATTTTATAGGAAAAGAATTATAAATACGAAAATTAGAGTGAGTAAAACGAAATGTTGCTAAATGGACAAGAAAGTTTTATTTTCGTTTTATTGTTCTTATTTACTGCTTTTTTGACATGAAATTTTCCACATACATGTTTTTGCCGATTATACACATACTAACATTATAAGAAATATCGGACGAATTCGTTATCAAATCATATTTCTTCAACAACATATTTATAGACATGCGACAATAATTTTGGACATGAGTGTACATAGTCTGTTCTATACTTAAGCTGATTTTCAGCCACCTTCTTCTTTTGGTTTTTGATAAATGGAGGAATTAATTGTTTCTCACTGATTTTCCATTGACATTGATGTTAAGGGTATCCACTACAGCGAAATTAAACTACCGCTAATTTTAGAGTTTTTCTGTAATATCTTGAAAACAAACAAAAATATTCGAAAAGCAGAAATGTAGTGAACTATACAATGCGATTTTGCATATGATACCTTTACCACAATTCACCTATCTGCTTTTGGTATGCCGCTATTTACAGAACCCGCAAAAAATGCTAAATCTATCTACATTTGCAAATCAAAAGCAGATAGATGAGTTGTGATAACGGTATCACATGCAAAATCGTATTATCTAGTTCAGTACATTTCTGCTTTTCGAATATTTTTATTTGTTTTCAAGATAGTACAGAAAAACTCTAAAATTAGCGGTAGTTTAATTTTGCTGTAGTGAAGACCGTTAAAGAAAAGAAAAGCAAGCACGAAACATTTTTTTTTTTTTAACATAGTTTATCCACTTTGGGACAATTTGGTTTTCTATCATAATATAGAATCTATATAGCCTCTTCAACATTTGACCTGAATTTCAACCATCTTCCCAAAAATCTGTTCTCACGTCATTGCAACCGGACAGGTCCTTATATCAAATTGCATTTGCAATCATATTCAAGTTAACAAGGTTTCTTTTCTTTTCTCTTTTTTACATAAAGTAAATAACCCATATTTTTCCTACAGTCGTCTTTATCAATAATATAATTGTAATGAGGGCAGATAATAAACTTCAAGAAATTGTCACAAAAACTGTTACTGCAGCCTATTCACATAATCCACTGTTGTATGGACTTTTACATATTATATTCAAGATAAAAATAAAACAGTAAACTTGATAGAATTATTTCATTCGTTGCTACTAAATTGCCTTATAAATTATCAACATATTTTTAAACGAAGAAATTTGATTGATCTTAAATATTATCAATCTGACTTAGATTGCTTTTAGAAAAGTAAACAACACATTATTTTCCATTTATGTCATACAAACAATAATACACTGAAAATGTACAGTCCGCAGCAAAAAAATAAAAAATAAAATAAAATAAAGTAAAATAAAATAAACTAGAACATGAACATTTAACTTTCTTGTGAAACTACGCCTAATAGAGCAAGGAATCAACATAACGTCTAAATGGTACGAATCACGACAGGAAAAACCTCTTCGTCCTGCCCTGCACACACATTTTGGAGCAAAAGACTTCGTCGTTTCATAATAAACTTACATGCTCATGTTGCAGGTTTTTTGCTCCGGACTGTACCAAAAAGAGAGTTCCTCATTCAACAGAAGCTACGCAAGATTCTAAAAATGAAGCAAAATCACTCCTTACGATCACACACGTGTTTTGATTCCAATAAATACTCTTTAAAGAAAACACGGTTTCGCTATTAGCAGTTGGTTATTTTTGATGTCTTAAAAAAATATTTGAATACTGAAAACAGAGATGAAATAATCACCAAGATACTCGTACCTTTATTATTTATTATTTTTTTAAAGTGTAGCTATTTAAGTAACAAACACACATATGTATAAACGTCAGTAAAGTTGCTATAGCGAATGACTAAAAGAATATCTATTAAGAAAATGTGTTCCTTGTGTGTGTGACCTCCTGCATAGCTATGGGATAAGGGCTGGGGTTAAAAGCCAAACAGAATCATGTATAACATAAAATACTACCTTAATAAATACGAGAAAATACGGGTTTCTTGTAGCATTAATTCTATGACAAGCTTCCACAAAGCTAAAACGAAAAATGATAGTAGTAGTAGTAGTAATGTGTGTGTGTGTACACACACACACACACACACACACACACACACACACACACACATATATATATATATATATATATATATATATATATATATATATATATATATATATATATATATATATATATAAACATAAGGTATACACATGTATACGAGACATGAAAACATTTCTTCGACAGCACTGCCATCTGGCTTTGAAGTGTATGAATTATTAAACAGAGAATTCCACGTCTATTTTCTGTGCTGGAAATATATATACCTATCTCTGGAGGATGATCGTGTCACAACTCCATCTAAATTTTATTTGAACAGTGCGTTCTTTTCCTATGTATCATATGAAAGAAAGAAAATAGAAAAAAAAAGAACATCATCACGCGAAAGAGACTAGAAAAAGAAAAAGAAAATGAATGATATAGTGAAATCATTTTCTGGAGATAGAAAGAAATACTTACAAAAAATAAAATACCAGGTACGCAGGCAAGTTAGACACGCATTTTCCTTGGAATGTTTTCGTATCGATCCCTCGTAGTCCCAAGAAACATCCAATAGATAGATTCAGTTCAGATCTAAGATACCACTACCTATGCTGGCAAGGGCCCGCCCCTCCCCCAAAGCTCATGTGGGCCCTGCATTGTATTTATGAATATACGATATTTGGTATAATTTGAATGCAATTTTTCTTAAAATCCTCATATTTATGCCTGCTGCATCTGAATGCCCCCCAATTTACAGAGAAATCGGCGCCCTTGTTTGCAGGAAACAAAAAAGTAATGGGCATATCCAGGGCTGGATCTAGAGGGGTTAAACGATGCACGTGTACCTCCCCCCTTCGTTGTAAATATACACTATCTAAAATGAGAAACTAGCAGTGAAAATAGCAACACTTTCGTAAGGATTCTGTACGACACAAGTATCCATCATATTGCAAGTCTCCATGATTAAAGAGATCCTTGATCTAAAGCAGCAAGCTAACTATATACAGTGAAATCTCCCTTAACGGACACCTCTATAATAGGGACACATTCTTTTGTCCCGGCAAAAATATATGTTCGCTTATGGAACAAAACCCTCCCTTTTGCGGACACTCTCAGATACGGACGCGGACAATCCTTTTTTTTTTTTTTCCCAGACGTTTCAATAACCTCTTCATAACGGACAGGAATTATTCTCGGTTCTGAGATATATTATTTCTCACAAGCGTATCTATCATGAGTCTAGACCTAGTGAACCATCAAACAGAACAGCTTCATGCTGAACTTGAAATTCTTCTTTTTTTCTGCCCGCAATGATCTGCTTTCTGGTGGAAATCCTAGAAAACCTTCAATAAGCGATAACACTCATGCAGGGTCAGTCGTATGGCCAAGAATTCTATACGAACTAACTTCCCTTCCCTAACAAATTCAATCCTTTTGCCTCTGGGCCTTGCATCTTTCCCGACAATTTCATAGATAACAAAACAAACATTGTTTTACAGTAACATTTTCAACGAGCAATGTGTCCTCTCTTACTTTTTTTCGGAAAAGCAACATTTTTCTTTTACTTATGACAGTGGAGCAAGTCTGGGTTGGAGTTTTCCTGGCTTCCTTTTCACTTTCTCTAAGAGGATATTCTTTGTGATTGCCGCTGGATCAATAAACATATGCACTCCCATATGCCTTTTCATCCATTCCGCCAACGAAGGTACCACGGCAGTACACAAAACACACACACACACACATCTTTCTTCCGCAATCGTATTGAGGATTCTCAGAGGACATTTGATAATGAGTTTTATTACCCTTGTAGAGGACATGTATGCCTTTTTCACTAAACAAAAGAGTTCAGCCGAGTAGTTGGTTCCTAACGCATCTTTTGAGAAGGTTCTGAAAATTTGAAATATATGAGAAACGCTTACAGGGTGATGACATGTACTTGAGGAAATTAACATACACGCATTATCTTTTGCAGTACCGGTATACGAATATATTAACACATCCCCCAGCAATAATATTATTTAACACCAATGATTTTTCCTTCATCCCTCCCAGTAATTCAAATAATACTGATAGAGTATTTTCATATTGAATTTTACGTACTTATGTTCATACACAATGTATTGACTGTATATTACAGTACACAATTACCGCTGTGAGAAATTAAATTTCTGTTACCTCTCTGGAACGGACACCTCTCAATAACGGACAAAAATTCATGTCCCATTGGTGTCCGTTATTCAGAGGTTTCACTGTACTGAAAATTATACGGATGCAAAGTTAGAAGGTGGTTCGTAAATTCAAATTTAGTAATCTTCGAAATAATTCACACGTTTTATCACTTTCTTAACTGATTTTTAATATTCAACCATGAGAAGCGTACATAATCCAGTTTTTGCATATTTAACAAGATGTCTACACACATACACACTTATTTACTACGTTTCCATAGCAACAACTCTTTTTCTAGTTAACGATTACAAAATAATCGTTCGATATCTCTATGTGTCTTTCTTTTCTTTATATATAATACTGCTCAAATAATTCGCCTCTGATCCCTTTTTATAAGCTGGCACAGATTGCAAATACTATATACAACGTTATCGTTGTAAAGTGGCTGTGGCTCAGTTGGTAAACTGTTGGCTTTGCATTCGAAAAGTCGTGGGTTCGAGTCTCGAGACCAAATACTGAGCATTTTTTTTTAGGGCAATTCGTTATTCACACCACAAATGCCTAAATGTACTTTTAAAATATTTAAATTTATTTCAAATGTACTGGTAGTTATTGGTGCACACTCGTTAGAAAATTCTGGATCTGACGCTGGGCATACCATAGTTTCAATTTGTTCATATATATATATATATATATATATATATATATATATATATATATATATATATATATATATATATATATATATATATAATGGTCCGCTTATTAATAGTTACTTTATTATCATGACGATCTAAAATGTCCGTTCTTCACACGAGAAGACTAGGTTTATAGAAAATACGCTAGTCCCTTTCCTTCGTAGGGAACACATTTCAATGAAAGTAATGATAAAAATCCATAAGATACTCTGCTTTTGCCATAAATTTTGAATCACCCTATCCCCCTTGAATACATGGTGTTTCAAGCGGCATGGTAAATATCCAACTTTGGGTGGGTAATACTATGTTCGAAAAGTCATCTCAAATGTTTCAGCCGATTTCTCGACCCCGAAAACTATTGATTCGACACTAACCTTTGGTCACTTTTGACCTTTCTTCACCCTTTCCCACCTTGAATATCGATGGGAGGGGAGCACCGAAATTGCGCAAACTTTCACTCTGTTATCTGCTGACACAGATAAAACCTTAATGAGCAGGCAACAAAATTGGAAATTGCGCAAAAAAAATGTTGTGCAAGTTGCCATCATTACCACAAGCATTTCTGCTAATAAAAAGAGTCACCAAAACGCAATTCATTTCAGGGAAAAAGAAATACAGTAGAGCGTCGATTATCCGAACGTCGGTCAACCGAACGACCGCTTAACCGAACTGTGTACTCGCTCGTACCTGTTACTCTCCCACCCTACCGTCCATCATCCCCCTCACTCCCAAACCAAGTTTCCCACAGTAGTCGCCGTACTGAGCCACCGCTGGCGGAACATTGCTTCTAATGGGGCCTTCATAAGGCGCTGCTGACCGGCCAAGCCGCCAGTCGCTGTGTTTCAACAATCAGCACACTTCTGTCGGTTTGGCACTGGAACAGTACAGTAGAAGTACAGTACAGTACAGTTCGATTATCCGAACAAACCAGTTTTCCGAACACCCATGTCCCTCAATTACTTCGGATAATCGACGCTCTACTGTACACAGTAATAGATGACAATAGCATTTTCAGTTATCACTATTATATGTTTACATGTTCATCGATAGAGAGAGAGATAGAGAATATGTCCAATTGAATAATTTTCTCTATCATGTCTAAGTGTAAGTTTGCCTGTAAGATTAAAACTGTAAGAAAATAGTTATCGAAAGCAAATAGTTATTGGAAAACTGTAAGAAAACAAATTTATATAAAAGAAACAAAAAATTATAAATATAAGTTCCCTTTAAATATCGAGGACAGACATTCGATCAATCAGATATAAGAATTTGTTTATATTTTCCAGTTTTCCAAGAAAGGAAAGATATGCATTGTGAAGATAATCATTGTGAAGATGAAAATGGTGTTCAACGGCATTTTCTTAGAGAAAATTGTAAGCGACAAGCCACTGAACAGTTGAACAAAAAGTCAAATAAAGTTATGGTTTATCTGAATTCATAAACTTCCTGTCTTATAAGAAGGCATGTACGACATGATTCAAGCTGTAAACATAAAATGTTCTGTAAATATATATATATTTTGCTTTGTAAATATTAGAATGCAATATATATCTCACAAAGGAATGGCGTTTATACATTTTATTTCGGTGCAAAATTTTACACTATTTCCTGATTCTTGTTGTTGGCAACGTCGTGGTGGAAATTTCAGCACTTTCTGCTCCTAGTTAATAAGTCATATAGATTATAGAGATTATCAACGATCTTATTCTTAGAAAAATATGCGCAATTTCGTTGCACCGGATGGGAGCTGAACTTAGGGAGTATGGTAGCTCAGTGGTAGAGCGCTTGCTTACCTCTGGTGCGTGGGGTCCCTAGTTTGATTCCCGGGGAAGTAAGTTTATAGTGGACAACATCATGCCCATGGGTATTCTGGGATACTCTCGTTACCTCCCACATTCTCACCCCACCAATTCTTCCATCATCATTCACTTGCTTTAATTATCGTCTCACTTAGCCTAAAGGACATGATCAATGGACGTTAAACTGCAAGATTTCATTTTAAGAGGTCTCATCACTGCGAAATTAAAATATCGCTAATTTTACAGTAATTATGTGATATCTTCAAATAGATAAAAGATAATCGAAAAGTGCAACAAGACCTCCCTAGACAATATTATTCTGCGTGATATACCGTTATCCCCACTCATTTATCTGCTTTCGATTTCCAGTCATTTAGAAAACTGGCATTTATTTTCGCGTTTCTAAATAACTGCAAACGGAAAGCTACTAGGTGACTCGTGATAACGGTACCTCATGCAAAACAACATCGTCTAGGGAGGTCTTGATCCACTTTTCGATTATCTTTTATCTATTTGAAGATATCACATAATTACTGTAAAATTAGCGGTATCTTAATTTCGCAGTGATAGGGACTCTTAAGCTAAGAACTTTGTATTTTTTTAAATATACTTCGCAGACTTGTACCAACTTTGACAGCATTCAGAAAAACTAACATAAGAGTAAATGTCCGAACAGAATATGTGATTTACTCTACGAGAATTTTGTAAAATAAGCTCTATATAGCTAGCTATCGCAAACCATTAACACTCACTTCCCTCGAGATAAAGCTGATCACGAGTAAACCGAAAATAAAATTAAAGCAACAGCATGTGGTTATTAATCATGTTTATTATGCTGATATGCATGTGTGTGTGTATGTAGACGTATGTATGTGCAAACATGTGGATTTTGAAATTAATGGTAAGGGTGTGGGGGGAGTAAAAGATCGTGTATGGCAAATAAAAATATGTGTTTGTTGATCAAAGCCACAGTTACTATACTACTAAAGTGTTGACTTTCAAACAATTTACGCAAACATTAAAACCGACAACAAAAAGACTGTAAGGTAGATAGGAGATCTTTTTTTTTTTTTTTTTTTATTGTATTGCTTCTATCAACACCAAATTGTGTATTGTTTGTAGGAATATGGTCTATTTAACGACCGCACCATGAACCGTCAATAACAGTATTGTCAAATATGAAAATCAAACTTTATATACATATATAAAGGCACCCATCCTGTGCAGTGAAAACGCTGAGTTAAGCAGGCATTTTCTGTATTGCCTTGCAATCACAATATTAATCAACAAAATGAACATTAAAAAAAATAATCATAAATGATATTAAAACAAAAAGAGCACTTCCTAGGTTATGCATTTAAAGCCCAAATATTTGCTCAAAATAAATAAATATGTTCGAATTCACTGCACTATAAATTCTTGTTCAACCTATCAGTAAATATTTCATTCAAAATCTGGTGATACAAAACTAATATAGTATTGAAATAATACTATATAACACTCAAATTCCTTATGTTTCTAGTGTAAGTATCTTCAGTATGGAAAACCTGAGTTCGTTTCCCATAGTTTTGTTACTGAAAGAAACAGTAAACTCCAAAGCAACCAATTTTATTTATTTATTTATTTATTTATTTATTTATTTATTAAGTTTCAATTTTATGTATTACAAGACTTGTATAGTATATTCTGTGAAGCAATCCCCTGGGAGGAGTAACGATAGGAAGAAGTGAAAGTACATTTTATACACGAAAAAAACCACGGATGGTTAGAGAAAATTCCTTTGGGAGTTCTAGATTTACTAAGCATAGTTGCGAGGGGAGGGGAACAGTATCCCCTCTTTCCTTTTTAACTTGGAATCTTCCTCAATTACGGAGATGGTCACGCGAGATCTTTAAATACCTCATATCCAATCATCGAATAGAAATATCAACCTGCTCACTCCTTTTTTAACCTTGCAAGCAGAAAACAACATTGCATCTCGTCAATGTGGCTTCTTTATGCTTCGCTAAGTTTTTATTTTATTTTATTAGTATTTTTTTCTCAGCGGAAGAACATAATAAGTTGTCTAATGAGCCATCACAACTAGGTTTCCTCGTTACAATGCAATATTGCCAGATCTTTTTGCATCTGGCAACTGTGGAAGCACGTGGATATGGGTATGAAGGGTGAAGAAGGAAAAAATATACAAGGAAAAAGTATCTAGATATGATGAGGGGGTGGTGGTTAATCCCTATGGAAAATAATTCCCCTATTGCAGAAAATTTACTCATTCAACCCCAAAAAGGTTGATTAGCGATTCTTGTTGCAGGAAAAGGACTGAGTATGTTCTCAATGGGGAAGTTATTCCATTTGCTCAGCTTTGCCTGAATATGTGCCATTATAAAAGAGAGGTTATTAAATTCTTGTAAATTGTATTTTATTTCTTTCTCTTACGAAGTGGAAGAAAACGAGGGCAATTAAACAGTAATAAGGAATAATCGAATTTAACCGAATACTACTTTCACTATTAGATGGTAAATCGATATAACATAATAAAATAGTGGCAATTCCAATCTAGCTAATGAAGCACTATGGTCCAGTCAGATGATGCACATTCTAATGAATGACGCATGGTCAGTACTTCGACTTCCAACGTTATTGTTTTCTACTTTAGTACAGTTTTCTTTCTTGTATAGAGTGAATAGTTCTCTGAACCTACAAAAAATCTGGTCTCCCATCAGTGGCATATCTTCGAGCACAAAACTAAAAATAAGCCCTATCCTAAAATAAAGTCTCATAACTGGAAGAGTGGTTCAGTGCCTCTCCTCCAGCTGGTATAGTAGCTAGCACGTCGCCTTTAGTGTACGTGCTCCCGGGTTCGAATCTCGATGGAAGACCATATGTGAACTGTCCTCGATATTCCTACGTTCGTGTTCCTGTCGCGGTTCGGTAGGGAATGGTAGACGAGAGCAAAATCAAGAAATTTAAGTAAATCAAGAAGTGAAAAATGTTAGATTAATCAGTTAATTAAAAAGGAGGTACAGTGCGCACGGTGCTGCACGAGGTCCCTGGTTCGATCCCAGTTCGCGCCAAGTGGGTTTTGTAGTGGACAAACAGTGTGTGCGTGGGTTTTCTGGAAGTCTTCTCGTTTCATGCTACTTTCTTCATACCAGTATTTCATTCATCACGTTAATCGTCCCTCGACTTTAGTACATAATCATGGGATGTTAACCTTTTTTTAAAAAAAAAGAAAAAAGAAAGAAAGAAAGAAAGAAACATAAAAGTAATAAAAAGAAAGAAAGGAAAAACTGGAAAGCAACCTAAAATTTTACCCCTTGTCACTGCTCCTCTTTCTGTAAAAGTTAACAAAAAAAAAAAAAAAAAGACTCAGGATAGACGTTAAAGTGAACAACACACCTTTACTAGTGATAATACAATATTTAGACAATAATGATTCAAATATTTGTTGTTCGAATGTCTTAATAAAATAACCATTGGAACAAAATAATTATTCAATTAACCAAGGATGTTATAAATAGAGGATCTGCCCATATGTATCTTCATCCTATTAAATCGGTGAAGCCAAAAAGCAACCGAGCATCGGCACGTCTGATTGGCTACTCTCGTTTCTACCATTGGCTACTTTCGTTTCCGCCATGATTGTTGGCTCAAAACATTGCGATCCTATTGGGCGGAGTGGGCAGACTAGGGATGGCGAAACTGTGACGTATGGCTTCAAGATTTTGTTGTAAGGGCACATCCTCTATTTTATAAGATCCTTGCAATTAACTACATAATCAGTTTGTTCTAATTACAAATGCCTATTTAAATAATTATTCAAAGAGAAACTATTTGAATAACGATTCAATCAACAATTGTACCAGAAAATATTTACATCTATTAGAAAATTATTTATTCAAATAAACACGTAACTATTGAAACAATTACTTATTTGAATAACAATTCGAAGAGTTTCCCTTTATTTTCAATAACTAATCCAACAATTCTCCTATTATTTGAGTAACTATTCAAATAAAGCGAACAACTGTTTAAACACTTATTCAAACAAAATAACTCTTCGAGCAGTTGAAACAAACAAAATAACTATTCGAAGAACAGTTGAAACAACTGTTTAAACAAAGTAACTATTCAAATACGAGTTCAAACAAACAAAGTAAGTATTCGAACAAATGCTTAAACAAACAAAATAACTATTTGGACAACAGTTAAAACAAACAAAATAATTATTCAAACAGTTGAAAGGAAGAAAATAACTATTTGAACAACAGTTGAAACAACGGTTTAAACAAACTAACTATTCAAACAACAGTTCAAACAAAGTATTCGAACAAAAGCTTAAACAAAATAACTATTTGGACATCAGTTAAACAAACAAAATAACTTTTCGAACAGTTGAAGCAAACAAAATAACTTTTCGAACAACAGGTCAAACGAACAAATAGCTCTTCGAACAATAGCTCAAACAAACAAAAAATATTCAAAGAACAGTTCAAACAAGCAAAATAACTATCAAAGAACAGTTGAAACAAACAAAATAACTATTTGAAGAACAATTCAAACAAATAAAATAACGAAATATTATTTGTTGAATAATTGAAAAAAACAAAACAAATATTTTAAGAACAGTTGAAACAAGCAAAATAGCTATTCGTACATTTCAAAGAAACAAATACATACCCAAATCATTATTGAAGTAACAAATATTTGGAATTCTAATAATCTAAGTATAAAATTATGCAAACATTTATTCGAATAATTGTAAAGATCACTGCTGGCGATTGTACATCATACATTTTCTGCTCAATAAGAACTGAAGTAGAGAAGTCTCTTTGTCCACTAACATATTTCAAAATTATGTCAAGTTGCTTAACTTTGGGAAGAGAAGCATACAATGGTCGTCTCCCTCCCTTTTCCCTTAATACACGAACAATACAAAACAATCTCAAACCTACTACAGTGACTACGGCTTTCGAAATAGTGTATTTTTTTTAAATAATAGAATATACACAGAATAATAGGGAAGATGCATACATAGCTGCACTTGAAAGCGAGCGCGGACGTTGACGAGAGCGCTTTTGGAGTCAGAAGAGACAGTAGTTGATTTGCATAGGGAAAAGCTCGGAAGCACCTCACTCACAGTAAAGATTCAATGTGCCAGCAAATTAGTCATTAGTCTTCAATATTTAGCTGACAAGAAACGATGGCGTACTTTAACATCAACCCTTCTCGAGTCTTCGTCCACGCACAATACAAGAAGGGAAGGATGATGTACTGAAAGGGTTACAATGAGTTTTGGGAAAGGGGCGAAATTGTTCGGAATTTTCTTCTGTATCACACCCTGCTTCATAAATACGTACCTCATCACCATTCATCTTCATATCCTGCCCATGCAGTAACAAGTATCTGGAGATATTTCAACAACTCTTTTTTTTAAACCTTTTTTTTTTCTCTTTCCCACGATACTCTATGTAATGACTGCGATTATAAGCGCCTCATTGAATTTTGCCTGGAGAGGGGCCCCTTAGAAATAAATTACGCTTTGGAAATCATATTTTATCAACTGCAAACATACTTCTTTTTTTTTTTTTTTTTCAAAGTTAATATAACATCGTTATATATTCAGTTTTTGTGGCATGATTAGGTGGGGGTGAATATAGAGAATTAAAATTAATATGCGTATACTAATGTCCCTTCTTTATAATTGCAAGTAAAATAAGACGTTATAAATCCAAGAATATTTACATTCATCTATCGTAATATTCAAACATTTTTGTCTCTACTATTTTTCAACGAAATCTTTAAAACTTCGACATTAAATTAAATCTTTAGTTTGACCTTTAACTGTTATGCTTTTTTAAAAGACACTTTCTGGCATAACAAACAGACCAAGAGGGAATGACACAACCAGGATGGCGCATTATTACCAGGGTGGTGTGATGGTAAACGCATCAATTCTCAATGATAGTATTTTGAAGGTGTTTGGTTTCCCAAAACTCTTATGTATATATATTTACCCTGTCTCTTCATATGTCCGTCCAAACTCCTTTATATATTTACCATGTCCGTCCACGTGTCCGTCCAAACTCATTTATATTGTCAAGGAACGTAAAAGTTAAAGATTATTTTCCTATTTTCAAATTCATTTTTATTAAAAATATCAGAAGTTAATATTAAAAACAAACTATCTTTTGAATTGGCGTTGTATTTCAAAATTAAGAAATGCTGCAGACAGAATAATTTCCAAAGAGGATTTCATTATGTTTATGTTTTGCTTTTGTTTGCATATGTGAAGTAATGATACAGACACGAGTCTGCACGTGTCGTCATTGTAACAATAAACATTGAGAAAATCTTAATTGTAAAATTCTTGTAAAATTTTGTTAAAACGAACACATTTTAGGAGTTTGTCAAAACTATTGAAATCGCAGACGTAGACTATTTGAAAATTTAATTCATTGAGAGACAATGGAGAAACCAATGGTTTCAGCAAAGAGATGAAACAACACGAAAATGAAGAAAGAGATGAGAACGCAACATTGTTGTCTGGATGACGAAAAAAAAAAAGTTATGTTGGAAAGAATTGGGATCACTTACAGGGAGCCGATACAACGATCAGTACGATCCGACCAGTTGTGCAGATCAGTTACTCGAAGTCCATAAACAGTGGATGTTCTTTCCATTGTTAGTTCAGCGAAGTCACAGAGTCCAGAATCGAACTAGCATCCCAGATGGAAGATAATCCAATATCATCAGTTCTCATCTAAAGGTCAGCAGGTATGTGGTGTTTTATCTCTGTTGCTCTCAATTGAGGAAATTGCCGGAAAGTCTATTAGTGTGATCTGATAGTGATTCACAAACTAATTCACGCATACGCTACACTACACTTAATAAACCGTTTACGAAAATACATGATTTTAATAGTATGTGGTGATGTTCTCATTTAACTGACAAATCTCTCGCAATAACATAATCAAATTCTGTCATTCCCGTCTATTTCTGATAGTAGATGGAAGCAACTTACTCGTGTCATAACGCAACTACATCCCAGTTTAGGCACGATACGAGTATTAGTTGTTAATATATTTACCATGTCTGTTCATATGTCCGTCCAAACTCCAGTATATATTTACTCTGTCTGTGCATGTGTCCGTCCAAACTCTTTTATAAATTTACCCTGTCTGTTCATGTGTCCATCCAAACTCCTTTAAATATTTTGCCTGTCTGTCCATGTGTCCGTCCAAATTCCTTTATATTAACATATATAAAAAAATGAATTTAAAATTGAGTCAGATTCATAACGGTGTAATGGATAAAGTATATTAGTATACCACAATAATGGAACGGGTAGTATAGTGGGATTATAGTTATAGTGTATTGACTGTCACATGGAGACCATTACCCAAATGATCCATGACATTTCATTCAGATGTGACAGATAGTAAAATAAAAGAGATTGAATAAAAATAATAAGATTGCACAATGTAATTAATTAATATTCAGAATAAAAGAAACAATTACACATAAGTCAAATACACAAATATATTACGGTACTAAAGAAAGAAGCATACAATAACTACAAATGCATGTAAATTGCTAATAGATAATTTTGACTTGTTATACTATACCATACATTAGTTATAATTTCTTTTTGAGTTTATATTTAGTGTCCTGACGACAGCTACTCAGAGACTTCATGTCGAAGCTCTGAACGGAACGAAGTGAATCCGAAATGGTGGATTCCGAATGAATGATCGTTGAAAAGATCCCAAAAGAATGTCCATTTGGTTTATAAAATCTGTCTTTTTATACTCGTAAATGTTCTTGTTTGTCACAACTAGTTGGCACTATATTTTTGAATCTTAAAATGTCCAAATTATAGTTTTCTGATAAATATTATTGTTATGTATACAAACATAAAGGTTATTTTTGTTTTTCTGTTCAGTTTTGGAAAATCCGTGTATTTGTCCACCAGAACATCACCAGATATTGTGTTTTTAACTTTTCCTGCAAACAATTGTGAGATCACCGATGCACCTATCGAGGTCAGCTAGATGTTACGCTATAGCTTGTTATGGGAAAGTTTATTTTCCAGTTCACACAACCTTGGCCTCAGGTTATTCTTATTTTTGGATGCTTTGACTTTTCGCACTGAAAAATATTATTTTAATTGTTCATTTTGTTCTATGTTAAATAAAAAAAAACTTTATGCACTATTGATAATTCACTTATTATATGATAATCCCCCTCTGGGAATTAATGAGCGGCTACTGAAAATGTCCGCATCAATAATTAAAAAAAAAAAAACTTTATGCACTGAGAGTTGGTGCGTCGAATCTTGGCGAAGCACTGACGGGAAGATGTGGTCCGTGGTGCAGCAGTGGATCAGCGTCTGTCCACACCTGATGAAGGTCACCCAAAAAATACATGTGGTCGGGGTGTCAGGCCGCTGCTGGAACCATCTGGAGCTTCTGCTTTAGGATGAGCTGGTTCATGGCAAAAATCCATACTGTCTCAGTCCACCTTGTGGCTGACTCCGAAAAGAAGGGTCTGGAATGCTGGAAGCTGCTGGAACCATTGTCTCTGGAACGTCTGGAACTGAAAAATAAACTCTTGGAGGTGCCATGCAGCCGGGAACAGGAACAGGTTCTCGCTGCATCGTGACGAGACGGAAACTGGAGATAGCATCGTGCAGGTGAAGGCTGGCTCAGGAACATCTCGAACTCAGTCGTGGAGATGCTGGAAATGGCCATCCGCAGGAAGATGGTGCCGCTTCTGGTAGGCTGGAGAATGAACTGGCATCTGGAAGTGACATCTGTGGGATCTCGAAGCAGGTGCATATTGAAAAGAAAAGGATTGTATTAGTTTTAGATTTTTGTGTGTGTTGAAAAAGAAAAAAGAAAAAAGAAAATTGTATTTTTCTTCTCTTTTTGTCGTCGGACTGGAATTAGTTTGAGATATGTATATGTATTGAAAATTAAACTATTTCAGACTGCAAAGTATGGTAAAGCAAACAATTAGCCAAAAAAAATGTATTTCATGTTCGTAAAAACCTTTCTGCAAATATTAGGTAATAGAAATAGAATGCATAACAAGTGTGTTTGTTTATCTATGGTTAATGACCCAGAAAGGAAAAGATGACACGCCAACCGTTATGAGATGGAATGTCTTGATAAGAACGGTAGCGGAAAACTGTAGGTTTTGGAAATTGAAAGTGTCTTGTGATGTTGTGTATGACAGATCGGTTAGAATTGTGTGCGTGAATATTGTTAGTTATGATTCTTACGGGTTCTGATGTGGTGTCTGCAAGTTTTGTTCAAAAGGTCTCGTGCGTAAATCGTGTTAGTGAGTAGATGAGTGACTTGTGTTAGTGATGTGACGCATTTTGATCTATGTAATAGATGGAATTTGATGCTTAAGGTAGGTCCTAGAATATTGAAATTTGCTTATATTCTGTCTTGATTATATTTGAGCATTAATTGAGTGTTAGCCTACCCTCCCTCAAAGTAGACTAAAAAAGCGGCGAAATATTCCTGCGCCCTCAATTCAGGAATATCTTGCCTTGCGCTATGGTACAAGAATGATTAGGTGAACAAAATATCGAACGTTAGCCTTCCGCCCTCAAAAAAGACCAACATTGGCAGTGAAATATTCCTGCGGCCTCAATTTCAGGAATATCTTACCGTGGGTTATTGTAAAATATTATCCCACCGACAAAAGAGGAAATACAAATACAATCGTCCGTGACGTCGAACTCCCCAAAAACGACACATATAGAATGTATGTTTCAACTCAGATTTTGTCAGGCGGAAAAATGAAGTACAGTACATGGTTTGGAACTGATTATTGTAGGAAAATACCTGTTGGAAAATAAATAGGATGAAGCTGAAAATGACTTATTGACCGAATTTGTCTGGAATACGGGAAACAAATGTTGAGAGTATGGAAGATGAATTCGGCTATTTTAGAACGAAAACGAGAGACGTAGGCGGAAGTTTGAGGTAAAAAAAAAAAAAAAAAAAAGTTTAATAGTGTTAGCAGGTTGTGGACAAGAAACCATATGAAACAAACACAAAGCTAGATTCAAATCAAAATTGACCGAAAAATTAAGCAATTCAATGTTGTTGTACAAAATATATCTATTAGCTTTTCACATTATTGTATCTACTAAGAAAGAGTAATCTTAATCTAACCCCAAAAGAATAAAGATTAAGACAACACAGAAGGGTTCAAAATTTAATTATTTTTTGAAAATGAAATAGTTGCTTGTTCCACATTTCCTTGGAGCAAGATGGCATCAGTGAGGGTTAGGTAGCAAAATTCGGCGCCCTCAACCCGCCGAACAAAAATAATTAAATTCTGAACTAAGACCATCACCAAGAGCCTAAGGGGTATATGACATAATATTAATGTAGGTTAGCATTAAAGAATATCACAAGATAATTGTAATACTAAATATCTGACAGTAACCTTCAAACTGGTGAGAAATTAATAAAACGTAAATTTAGTGATAAACCTACATAAAATTATTTAAGCATAAATAAAAATGTGCAAGTATATGACTAAATAATCAGAATAATTTAGTGAAAAACAGCATCATGACCTCAAGGAAATTTGAAATAAAATACTGAAATGTTAATGCAGTGGTGAAAATAGTAAAAATATTACCTTAAATAACATATTAACTATAAGTCTCGTAACGGAGACCAACTCCCAATAACTACGAACTATATGTGTATAGACCTTTAGTACTGAATATTTCTTTAAGCATTTATCAACATTAACAGAACCCCATAGAACAGAATCATGTCTGAATCGACATCCGGGTATAAGGTATGCTGGACGAGTTTATTTTGATGACTCCTGTCATCAGACTCGTAAAGGTACAGCTACACTTGAAATATCCTATACACTTTGAATCAAACATAACTTGTGTATACTTACTGGGAGATAAGGTATATTGTTCGAGCTTGTATTACTGATACCATCAGACTCGAAAATGTACATTAATACCTGAATTATCTTATGCTCCCTGTCGGAGATACTTTATGTAACATATAATGCATGCATAAGGGCGGAAAACAGACTCGCCACTATGAACTTTACTGGGTTTAATATAACAAAAATATTTAAAACAATGGGACGACATGGGGATGCTTAAAGAAATAGTAACACAAAAAGAAAGACAGAGGAAACACACGATACCAGCTCGTGTCACCTCACAATACAAAATGGGCTGATGTGGCCAAAATCAGAACCCAAACAGACAAATAAACAAGACAGGACACAGTACTAAAGGTTATACTAGTATTAACAACTAAATCTGGTGCATTAAATTCTCTAAGAATAAAACTTGGCAAAACAAGCGCAACAGAAAATATGCACACACATAATAAATAAAACCACTGTTTAATGAAATTTCAATTAAATATATGGGTTTAAAGCAAATGTTGTCAAGAGCAAATTTTCAATTACCAAAAATTAAAATAATAATAATAATAATTTCTAAATTAACAAAATATACATAGCCTTGACTAATGAGGTCATAAGTGAGAAAAAAGTATTGTGTTATGCATGAATAACGGAAGGTTTAATGCTAACTTATCATAGTATATACATTATCTGTCATTAAATGTATCTGAATGAAAAAGAAAATGTCATGTATCACTTCTATGTTCGCCGGGAAAGCCATAACATATATAAAAATATATAGAAAATTGATTCTAGTAAAGGGTAAAGTATACCACAATAATGGAACGGGTAGTGTAGTGGGATTATAGTTATAGTGTATTGACTGTCACATGGAGACCATTACCCAAATGATCCATGACATTTCATTCAGATGTGACAGATAGTAAAATAAAAGAGATTGAATAAAAATAATAAGATTGCACAATGTAATTAATTAATATTCAGAATAAAAGAAACAATTACACATAAGTCAAATACACAAATATATTACGGTACTAAAGAAAGAAGCATACAATAACTACAAATGCATGTAAATTGCTAATAGATAATTTTGACTTGTTATACTATACCATACATTAGTTATAATTTCTTTTTGAGTTTATATTTAGTGTCCTGACGACAGCTACTCAGAGACTTCATGTCGAAGCTCTGAACGGAACGAAGTGAATCCGAAATGGTGGATTCCGAATGAATGATCGTTGAAAAGATCCCAAAAGAATGTCCATTTGGTTTATAAAATCTGTCTTTTTATACTCGTAAATGTTCTTGTTTGTCACAACTAGTTGGCACTATATTTTTGAATCTTAAAATGTCCAAATTATAGTTTTCTGATAAATATTATTGTTATGTATACAAACATAAAGGTTATTTTTGTTTTTCTGTTCAGTTTTGGAAAATCCGTGTATTTGTCCACCAGAACATCACCAGATATTGTGTTTTTAACTTTTCCTGCAAACAATTGTGAGATCACCGATGCACCTATCGAGGTCAGCTAGATGTTACGCTATAGCTTGTTATGGGAAAGTTTATTTTCCAGTTCACACAACCTTGGCCTCAGGTTATTCTTATTTTTGGATGCTTTGACTTTTCGCACTGAAAAATATTATTTTAATTGTTCATTTTGTTCTATGTTAAATAAAAAAAAACTTTATGCACTATTGATAATTCACTTATTATATGATAATATATTTACCCTGTCCGCATGTCCATCCGTCCGTCCGTCCAGGAGACAAAGAAAATATCAAGAACTATTTGATGAATCACTACCAAATACGGACAGAATGTAGGATATCAAAAGTAAGGAATCGAGCTCTATGATATGGAGGTGGTAGAAATAAACTAGTTCCGCTTTCCACGTTGGTCATTATACAGCAATGTTGGTAGTAAAGCAATGTGGGTAGTGAGAAGTGATTTTCTAGAATTGATTAAACATCACAAGAATACATATGATCTCCATCCTTAACTCTCTACTAAAATCGAAAATGTTAGAATCCATTCCAACTTCCGGTTTCAATATTAATCTACATAGAGCAAAAACGAGAAGGCAAAAGAGAAGCGATATTATCAAATTGAATTAGCGTTATAAGAATACGTACCACCTTCTGTTTTAGCTCTCGATTCGAACCACAAGTGACATAAATATAGGGATGCGCACGAGTCGAGATTTAAGCCTGTCTCGACTCGTCTCGAGAAAAATGTTGTCTCTACTTGAAAATATGTTTCTGTCTAGACTCGATAGTGTCTGTCTCGACTCGACTCGAATTGGAGACGAGGAGCCTCGAAATTTGAGTCAAGACAAAATATACGAGTTAAAATGTACGTACACATCAGCCAGAGCATTATGACCTAATTGTCAGTATGTCCACCTTTGGCACGGATAACAACGGCCACGCGTCTTGGCATGCACGCAATGATCCTTGGTAGGTCGATGGAGAGAGTTGGCACCACATGTGTACACACAGGTCACCTAATTCCCGTAAATTCCGGTAGGGATTGACGTCACGTTCAATCACACCTCATATGTGTTCGATTGGGTTCAGATCCGGCGAGTTTGGGGGGAGGGCCAGAACATCACTTGGAACTCGCTTCTGCGCTCCTCGAACCACCCCATCACACTCCTGGCCTTGTGACATGGTGCATTATCTTGTCAAAAAATGCTATTGTTGTTGGGAAACATGGTCGTCATGAAGGGGTGTACGTAGTCTGCAAGCAGTGTGCGATACGCCTCGGCCGTCATGGTGCCTTGCTCAAGTTCCACTAGACACATGAATGCTCATGTGAATGTTCCCCAGATAATAATTAATCCGCCGCCAACTTGTCTCCGTCCCGCAGTGCAAGTGTCAAGATGCTGCTCTCCTGGAATACCACGGATCTGCATCCTCAAATCGTCATGATGAAGAAGGTATTGGGATTCATCAGACAATGCAACGCTCTGCCACTGGCCCAAGGTCCAATGGCGATGGTCACTTGTTCATTTGAGTCGTAGTTGCCGATGTCGTGTGTTAACATTCGTACATGGATGGGTCGTCGGCTGCAGACACATTGTTAGGTGTGTTCGGTGCACTGTGTGTTCAAACACACTTGTACTTTGCTCAGCATTAATGTTTGATGTTATTTCCGCCACAATTCGCTGCCTGTCCTGTTTTACCAGTCTGCTGTAATGAGGTGGGGGGCGTCCAACCCCTCAACGTTTGGACGTCGTTTCCCCTTGCTTTCACTACTTGTTGAAGACACTCACCACAGCACTAATCGAACACCCGACAAGTCCGGTAGTTTCGTAAATTCTCGTGCCGAGTCTCCGGGCCATTACAACCTGCCCTCGATCAAACTCAGATAGATCGTGAGCCTTCCCCATTCTACACACGACCAGTACTCTCGCTGATACTACATGCACCGTACGTGTGTCTGACTAGCAGGCATTCCGCGTTCTGTACCTTTCTAAAGTAATAAATGATGGAATTGGTTTCAAGACTGTTTCTGAGTGAATAATTTCTTCGAAATAATATGAAAAATATAGAAAGATTTTTCGAAACATTCGAGTTGAGTCAAGATTTTTACGAGCAGTCTCGACTCGACTCGTGACTCGACTCAAAAACTCGAGTCGAGAAATACGTTTGTCTCGACTCGTCTCAAATTTTACAAAGTGTGTCTCGGCTCGAATCTCGACTCGAATTCCTTCGTCTCGACTCGAGCGCATCCATACATAAATCAACAACGTCAGGTTTTAATGCTGATTGTTATACAGTAAAAAAGGTAACAGTTAGTAAGAACCAGTTTTATGAATCAATTAAGCGTCCCAAGGATACATTCCATTCTCAGTCTAGTCCTACTATTAAAACCGAAAGTGACAAAATATCAACCACTTCCGGTCTTTACATTGATCGTATAGGGTAGAAACGGTAGTAGATATGGAGATGCACTTTTCTACAATCAATTAAGCGTCCCAATAATATATTCAATCTCTACTATAACCTCTCTATTAAAACGATGTGGTGGAAATCTACCACTAGTTTCGGTTTCAATATTAATTGAGATAATATCAGGCAATACAAACCAAACTTCTTCACGTGGAGTACACATGACACTGCTACTTGCTTAACTGTCTGAACTACTGTTGCTTGCTCCTAATTTAAGTACAGAATCCTAATTTGCCTAATGACGTTAACACCAAAATTCTCGGGATCGAACGTATCTTTAAAAAGATTCAAACGCTAGTTGGTCCCTCCTGGCTATACGAGCTCTCTCCAAAGATCAAGCGGCTAGGGTGTATGCCTTCGGTCCTAGGTTCCATTTCCAATAGGAGAGCACCGAACATACTACAGTAGTTCAGATTTCACTTTAAAACTATCGAACTATATAGCCTTGTTGCTGGATTAGGATTAGGAATTAGATATATGGGCTTTCGGCGTCTAAGACTATGCTAGCCTGTGACGTATGAGGAATCACACAATCCGAGGAAAGCAAAGGAAAGAAAAGAAGGATTGGGCGAGGAAGTAGTCTAGGACCTATATGTTAGGTACCATCCCGGCATTTGTCTAGTGTGAATGAGGAAAACTCCAAAAAAACCTCACTCAGCATGACTGAGTGTAAATAAAACGGGAATCGACCCTGGACCGTTCGCACCAAAGGGGAGCCCGTTAGTGTCTTCGCTACGCGGGGCCACTCCACGCTGCTGGCGAAAGAGCTTAAAAATATAAATCAAACAAATGAATTAAACGTGGCTATATGGTTAGCATATGCGTCTTTAACTCAGTACACTGGGTTAGATTCACGGCGTAAGCACAAGTGATTCGTACTCCACATTAAACTGTTGTTAGTCCACGTCTCTCTCTCAAATAGCTTCGACGCTGAAAAGAAAAGTTAAACTCCAAATCAACCTATCAGCAGCTATTTAGCCACGAGTGATCTGCCCTGTAGGCTAAAGGAAACAAACGAGAAACACAACAAATGATCACATAGGGCCGCGGTGGCTCAGTGGTAGAGGTTCATCTCTGGTGCATGATGTTCCTGGTTCGATCCCAGCTCGATACTCAATAAAGTGCAATAAAGTGAACTTTGAGGTGGCCAAACACCTTGTGCGTGGGTTTTCCCTGGGTTTCCCCGTTTCCTCCTACTTTATTCATTCCACCATCACATTCATTTTTCATCATCGCAGTCTCCTTTAGCCTAGCCTAGCCTACATAATCGTGGGACGTAAAAATAAAGGTTTCAATGAATGATGGCAAAAATGGCGTTCTGAACATGACACTCGTAGAACCTTGAGAATACCAAGTAGCGTTGGATGAACCCAAAGATTCATCCCAGCAGAGATGAGAATAATCTTGTACATCCCTCTGACACGGAAAGTCAATATGAAATAACAGTTCATAACATATTAAAATCTCCTTACTGGTCCAGTGAGTATACCTGTGTGTTTCCCACATCAGGTTCCCGGTTCGATTGCTACTGGGAGAGCATCGAATGCATTGCAGAAGTTGAGAACCCACTGTAAGTCTCGACCTATACAATCTTGCTGCTGATAGAAGGACAAATTCAAAAATCAACCCATCAATCATTAAAATATCAAAAGGATAACATAGCAGGTCCTCTTAATCAAATCTACTTTACACGAAGCAAATTGGCCACTTTAAACAGTAATTTCCCTTACAGTTAAAAAAAAAAGAAGAAAACTCTAACTTTTAAACTTTAAGTGCAACTTCTTCATGCATCACTTGTATTTTCTGGAAAGAAAAAGTTAAAATATAAGAAACAGCAGTAGACAGACATCGTAGCTTCTGTTTAGACTTAATTGCGTATCAGAATAGTGAAGCTCTGGCTACCGTATGCTTAACAGATTTTCCTTCTCTTACGCCTTCGACTTAACTAATCTGTATTCACTTGGAAACAACACGCACAGACGGTCTGTCCTCAGGTAACAAGATTTTATCTTCTCATTTTGGATCAGAAAGAAAGAAAAGCAGTTAAAAAAAAAAAAAGAGGAAATGAAACAATCTTTGGGATCCTCCCATTCCCCCAGGATGTTTAGAAGATGGATGCAGAGAAAAGTTGAAGAAACTTTACAAGGCAATAAAAGAAGCCAGAAAAACTAAATGTAGATGGTGCATGTAAAATACTGTACGAATCTGGAACTTATGCTTAACGAAACATCTCGTAATACAGTGAAACCTCTCTACAGCGGACAGCCGTGGGGAATCAAAAATTGTTCGCTATAGAGAGGTGTCCGCCTTCAAGAGGTTTCAGTATTTTGTTATGTAAATTAGTGAGCAAGGTAATATACAATTAGATTTTTTTTTTTTTTTTTGCATGAATCACGTATTACATGCATTATCTTCTGTCATCCAATACTCTATGTTCGAGGCACAACATATAAATAACATCTTATAGTTCTCTGCACTTTACACTTATCAGTACTTCCTTCGTTTTCAGTATGGCGCTATAATTTGTAGGGTAATTGCAGTCCTGAAGTGTCCTTTTTGAGACAATATATGTATACCTGAGGGCAAAAAATACTAAATTTGTCTTCTGGTTGGTTAGAGGCTCCAACGGGACAGTAGCATAACGTGTCATCTCTAACGGCGGGCAACTGTCAATCACTTTTGTGCCTAAAACAGCTTGGGTGGGAGTGGGATGCAGGCAAAGAACATAAGAGTGTTGTTAAACAGAGACGCTTCGTCTGGGTTGCTGAGCAGACAGTTGAGGAGACAAAATGTTGTCACAATGCTTCCTTGGTGACACATGTATGAATTACTAAAAATGTATTTTTACTACACTTTTCAACTTATTTCTAGAGAAAGTGTCCGTAATACGGAGGTAAATAATACCTATAAAAAACAGAAAAGACTGTCCGTGTCCGTACTAGAGAGTGTCCGCTTTAGAGAGGTTTGCCAATATGTTTTTTTTTCCTATTACAGTGTTTGAGGATTACAAAATATGTCCGTTAATGGACGTGTCCGCTTTATAGAGGTGTCCGTTAGTAGAGGTTTCACTGTATTAGTATTGGGTTGGTAAATGATAAATTTGGCGAGAGAAGACAGTTAGCAACTATTGAGACATAATCATAACAAAATATAAATATGAGGCTGATATCCATTTTCATAACACTGTGGGTGATAGAAGTTTATTAACATGGTGACATTAGGGAACGTACAATGGAAAGAGAATTTTGACAACGTTTAAACAGGGAATATTAGAGAAAAGTGGGTGAATACCGCGCAGGAACGTAATACTGCGCATCAAAGTTTCTCTATGATATCGCAGAGCATGAAATTTGTAATGGCGAGTGACAGGTAGCGAACAAGGAGTGAAACACTACATGTGAAAGTTGGTTGTGCTCGCAATAATAACTGCGCATGCGCAGTATATGCGGAAAGACAAAGTGGGAAGGCGTTTATAATTTGAGCAGAGACATTAAAACGTCGTGTGATGGACAGGTTTTGAAGAAGTAGTAAATTGTGTTGCTACGGTAAGTACGATACTACGTAGGTATATTCTTTTAAAATATAAAATAACTACACGACAATATTAGCATATTCTATTTTCAATTTTTTTTTTGTGTGTGAAGGTGCATATGGGGTAATGGCACACAATGTATTACAATAGCGTCCGTTTTCCCCCTCATTGTTTTTCAGGGGACAAAATATACTCAAAATTTTCTTCCTCTCTTATTTTCGCAGATGCTGGGAAAGTACTGAAGGAAAACGCAAAAGCTGAACAGAAATAGCATTACAAACTGCTCTTCCTACAATCAGAGAAGGATAAAAAAGTACGTGCCGTATGAAGATGATTTGGTAACCCTGAATCAACGCTAAGAAAGAATTTGAAAATCATTGCTGAAGGAAGAACATCGAAGAACATAGAAGGAAATCCAGCTAACTACATTTGTGATTTGTGCAAGTAGACTTGACTGACAATAGTTTGTCTTAATGCTTGCAGTAGACCATATTTCAAGTTTTACTTCAAGTATTTAATTTCAAGTATAGTATTTCAAGTTTATTGTCTCTGTTTTTAGTATTTTAAGTTTATAGTATGTAGTAAATCATTAAATACATAAAGATATGTTTGGTTTCTATGTTACGTTGGTTCTAGTATCATTTAATATTAGAAAATTATGTGCGCGCTGTTACCCTATGGGGGTGGTGAATACCGTGCATTTGCCCCTCTCACTTTTTCGCTTGTTTTCCCATAATATAATGCAGTTGGCATAACAGCTTACATACGTTTAACGTTATAGGATGTGATTATTAGTTCTTTTAATCCCAAAATGTCTGCGTAATTCGCGATTAAACCTTAAGTGCGCGGTATTCACCCACTTTCCTCTCTATACGTACCATGTGTGGCGATGTGTGTTATTAATTGTGGCGAGGCACATAGGCTTTCGTCCTGTTTTCGAGATGAAGATGAGGAATTTTTCATCTCGCGAGCAACACTGGTGAGGAACGGTCCACACTGAGAAAGTTTTTATTGACCTGATCATTTGCCAAATTCATCAGATTCAAAACCCTGGTCGCGGATCGGAGTTCACGAATAGTTGACCCGTTCTTAATAACCTTAATGTTCCATAGGATGTAAAACACGGGAAGAATACTGAATCGAATGGATCGCTTATGTTCGCCTCAATTATAATTAGTACAAACGAATAAATAATAACAAAAGTTGAATGTCAAAAGATGAGTGCGGTTTCGGCTTCGATCCACGGTGAGGGCACAAGTGATTCAACACGCGTTCAACAACCTTCGAGATGAACAGGAACGCTACCTATAAATCACCAATTAAAGTCAGTGTAAATGTGACGAAACAGAACATTTATATAAATACATGTATACAGGCGCGGATCCAAAGGGGGGCTATAGAGGCTATAGCCCCCCTTGACGCTCAGGTATACACTGGATAAAATGGGCTTCAATCCTGCTTTACACTGGATAAAGCGGCAAACTATGGTTTAGTCCCTCCTTTGAACATATCCTGGATCCGCCATTGCATGCATATATGACAAAAAGATGAGACATTGCGTACCGGTATATTAAACATTGCTTGAAGTAACACAGGTAAAATAGTAAATTGACAAAAAGCTGTTATGCATTATCTGTGCTGAAACACCACGTGCTACCTAATCTCTACACAGAAGACGGAGAAGAAAAAAACTCCTGAGATAGAAACAAAAACCTGTCAAGTAACTTGTTTGTATCCCTCCTTCTTCTTTCCCTCCCCTGCTATTGTAACTTTGGTTTCTTTTTATTACTTTTCTTTCCAACCAACGAATATAAAAGTATATTCTATTTTGTTTCCTTCTCTTTATTATATACGCCAGCTATATACTACGACTTCAATGATTCTTAATGCATTACAGGAGACTATCTAACGAGACATACAAAGGAGTATTACAAAATAAAAGTAATAAAAGATTGAGTATGAAGGCCTAACAGAAGGTTGGTTTGCTTTGAAATCGATTTGGGAGTTTCACTGTATCTATCAGGCGTGGTCAAAACGAAAATCAGTGCTGACAACTATCTTGATGAAGCGGAGACCAAAAGATATTCCTGTTGGCAGGCGTTGTCAGATACAGTAACTGTTTTCTTTGAGATAACAAACAAGCCTAGTGCCAGCGTTATCATCTTTAATTAATGGTGTCGGTGTAACGATTCAAGCATAAAACTTATACTCAGTCTGTTGAAATATTCATACTTTTCAATCAATTATGTTTAAGAAGTAGTATAGTAGGAAGTGGGGGGAAAACTATAGCGTTGAGAATGAATATTTGATCGATAAAATTACACAGCAGGTTAGGAATAGAGTAGCTTGTAAAATACATACCAGAACTACCCGTGAGGGTTTCAAAACAGAACGTAAGAGAACAATACTGTTTTCCTTGCTTTACACTTTGAACCCATAATTTATTTCAGTAAAGTTAGGCAACTGCAATAAAGAAATTAAACCAGCGTGGCCCATGGAGTTAAAAAGATTCCTGGAACATTCAAAAGATTCATCGAGTAACGTGAGGTAAGATTACAAATAGCTTCACAGTCATTTCCAAACGAATGCTTTCTTGATGCTACAGATTGTTGCTTTGCTTCTTAGTAAATCATACTGTGAGAAGAACGAGAAAGCAGGCAACCTGGTGTTGAAGAAAAACAGTGCTGACAGGCAAGGTAGGGTAATTCATGGTTTAACAGGGATACTACTCGTGAGTCCATTACTACGTTCATATTGGCAACACTTATTTCTTCCATTCTCCTACCTTGTACCTTCCTCTCTCTTGCTCTGTGTGTTCTCTCTCTCTATCCTTCTAATAATCATAACTGCATATTGACCAGAGGTAAAGTAGTCAAGCCAAGGCACATCCAGAAAATAAGTTCCGAAAGTATCTCAAAATGGAAAGATTATCATCAGAAGGATAACGCACTCGCGCAAGAAAAACATGTGGCTATAAATTGGTGCGAGCGCAGCTCTATGATATCATTGGTAAGGAAACTGAACAGTAAATATGGCTGTGCGTATATAGTCTCCCGCCGAATGGGGAAGGTAGGGATCGTCACTCACCGACTGTAGTTTCGCAAATTGTATGCACAACGAGTTCAAAGACAACTGACAGCGGAGCACAAGAAGAAGCGCCCGCTTGGATCTTGTTGCTGCATTACCACCAGGAAGGTGATCAGTTCCTGGATCGGATCGTTATCGGGGACGAAATATAGGTGTCCTATGTGACGCCAGAAACCAAACATGCGACTGGCGACATAGTATTTCCTGATGTTTCTGGTCGGACAACGTTTCGACAACGCAGTTGAGCTGAAGATAGCTGACATATCCTGCTTCGAGTTCTTGGCAGCAGAATTCTTTGACACAGGCATACTAAAACTTGTGCCCGTTACGACAAATGCCTCGATGACGATGGTGAATATATTGAAAAGCAGCTTATGTAATAAAATAATTTTCTTTTAATGTTCGTCTTTAATTTTACAGTCCACCAGAACTCATTTTCTGGATGCACCTCGTAGTATATCGTTCGTTACCAATGATGATGAACTGTTTTATTCTGCTGGTACATTTTTATTTACTTCTGTACAGTGCATGTAAAAAAAAAATGCGCTATTAACTAGTGAATTGTATCTATTGATTGTCTCCTAATAGCAGCGTCGGATTTCCGACTAGGCAAATAAGTCAAAATGCCTAGGGCCACAGAACTCAGAGGGGTCGCAAAATAATAAAAAAAAAAAAGTAACATTTGAAACAATTCTTTTTTCCATAATCATCTATTGCAACGTTTTACTTTTTGTTTGGTTTGGTACATTTCATTGTAACTCTAAAATAACGAACCTAAATTTTGTGTAAAAGGACTTCCTAGTTGATACTAAACACTAGTCAGAAAGCGTTGTATAACGTCATCTATAAACTGCTGACTAAACGTTCGCTACACAGTGTGACCAATTTAGCTATTTTATGGCTAAATCTAGCATTTTCATACAAAGTTTACACAGTAAAAAATGGTTGTGTTAATTCAACTCAAATTTAACACAGGGTAGTGTTTCCAGCGTGACTACCACTATGCACGCCTCGCGGTGTTAGCATTTAACACAGGGTGTGTGTGACGTTTTTAACACACAACTGGTGTTGAGCGGTCTTCAGATCTGTGTTAGTATTTTCGGTGTTGATTCGGCACATGTCAGGGTCGCTAGTGAGAGGAAAAGTGTTGAGTGTTACTTGTGACGGTGTTGCACCAACACGAAGAAATTAACACAGTGTGTAGTGTGTTCATTATTTTGTGTTAATATTACACCATGTCAAGTATCAATATAACACAGTCCCTGTGTTATTTCAACATCATTTTCTTATTATTTAAACACTCAAGCTGTGTCATAATTCAAGGTCAAAACCGTATAAGTAACACCGTTTTAGTGTTAATACAACACTCCCTATTTTAAAATTCAAGGTCAGACCACCAAATTAACATCGTTTTGGTATTAGTTCGACTCCAGTTCTGTGTTACTACGACACCTATTTCTGTGTTGAAATAACTCCGCGTGAGGTGTTGATGTAACCATTTTTCGGTGTTGGAAAAGCTTGTGCTGTACATGCTTACGATTACCGAAGATTCTACTTTTAAAGTAAGAGTAGTAAACTATAGAACACTTCGTAAAGAAAATCTTCATAAACTTTTTTGTCGTCCTCCCCAACATTTATTGTGAAGTATTTCTTGATGGTTCGAAACACAACCTTCACCAACAATTTGTTCAAGAATGATAGGAAACTCTTACCTATATCCTTATAGTATGTTTGCCTCTTAATCATGTTTCTACTGGTTTTCCGCCATTTTTGAAACACAGTCCTCGATGTTGACTGATGAGCTCTAGTGCAGTGTAGAAGTGACACAGTAACACGGTGTTGTTTCTCGCTGTTGACATATTTCTTCAGAAACATTATGTAAAACAATTGAGAATACATCGCGCGGTTTGCACATTGAAATTTTGCGAATACCTGGATTTGTTTAAGTATTTCTTTATACTATGTTTGACTGTAGCTTCAGTACATAAACCTTTATAATTAGATGGCCAGCATATTTGGCAATCACGCAGAAAACAACACCGAAGATTCTACACTTATGTTAATTTCACACACAGGCTGTGTGTCATTTCAACTATCGGCAACTCCAAATGGAGAGTGAGTTGTTCTAACTACCTGTTTGTGTTATATTTTAACACAATTGTGTTAACACATAGGCATATCATTGAAATAACACAACGATTTTTTAGTGTAATAACGGCAATGAAAGCGGATGTACTGTCCACACACCACTCAACTATAATCCGTGTAGGTATCCATAATCCTTTTCTGGGTTACATGCCAGAAGTTTCGTTTTATTATCTCACTTTGAAATTAAAGATTCGCTATTGAATTTGCTAATCTTTTAATTAAATCAATAATTCTCTGCTGTAGTCTACGTGTTCTATCCGAAGGTAGGTTCTGGCCTACAACCCCTCAGCCACTAAGAGCGGGAGTGGGATGGACAGTTTCTTTCGCATGTGGTTCACGAAGGGTTAAGTAAGCTGGAAATTTTGAGCTGTAAAGTAATAAGTTGAGTATTGAGATTTATGGCATCATTACACAATAATCACTTCAACACGTTCTGATATAAAGCTCTAACTTCTTTTAGTCTCAATAAGACAGAACCTTCGTAGAGAAATAAAACACAGAGGGGATCCTGTAAAGCAAATTCTAGTGCCGTAACACACAAGTTGGAAACTCTGTAATAAGATGAAATCTTGGTCCTGTTAACGCACAGTTTGACATCAGCTCCTGTTCTTGTTCTGGTAAGTAGCAGTTTCGTACCCCCTGCAGGGGTTTTCCTCTGTGTTAAAGGTACTTTAGCTTAAGACTACGTGCAGTGAACTTCACGACCTTCTGTTCCATCTTCAACAATATATTACATCATACAACAAAAGCCTCGTATGAGATCTTGAGAGCACGTGCGTTTCCAACGTGGGATTGCTTCAAATTGTGTGACAGCAGTGAAAAAAAAAATGTTTTCGCATTTTTATTGTTGGGAAGTTTACAACGTCCTACCAATGCAACTTAACAATAATAAGGTGGATACGCTTGAATAATTGTAGAAAATCCAAACGACAATGAACATATGTTATAAAATACAGAACGTGACAAGAATATCTTCTGGTATAACTTTACATGTATTTATGTGGACAATAACACTGAATCAATAAGGCTACATAGGCCATATTTCAGTTTTCTTAAACTAACGATTCTTGTCACTTAAGTGTTGAATGTAAAGCCACTAATACCTGTATTACTATTACTACTAATAGTAATAATAATAGTAAGTCACTAGCTGAACCTGCGCTCTCTACACAGCGCATCATTTGCATATGAGCATAAATCTCCTCATTCCTTACAGCATCTATACATGTCCCTCTACAGACACAAGTGAAAGACGTCTTGATTTTTTAAAAAAAGGCCAAGGGGTATCATAAAGGGGAGACTTTTTTCGATTATTTTTTCTTAATATCTCGCACCGTTTGCAAGATTTGAGCCTGCTTCCGGTTGGAGTTTCTAATTCATGTATGACCAGTGTTTTCTTTCTTCTTGCATGCAGTATGTAATAAGCAAATACATTACATATACAATTAATTATAATGTCAGTTATATACGGTGTTCATTGGGCAAAACACTCAAAAAATAAAGATTTATCTTAAGACTCGAGAAATGGTTATCCTTCCGTTTTCACTATTATTTGGCCATGGAACAAACGCCTGAGACATATACAACCCCAATATACAACATTGTGGTGTTGGAATGTATAACACATAGGATATGCTTTTTTTAAAAAAAATTCAACGCTTCCAGCGTACCCTTAAAAAATGTAATAAAGAAATAATGTCCATGTTTTTTTAAAAAATATTCAATTAGAACTGAACAATCTACGCAAAATTTCCACTCGATCAGTGAAAACGTCATCTTTCTAGAGCCTGTAGTTTCCGAGATCTCATTGTCGAAAGGAAGGCCACAAACATATAGTTTAAAAGAACTCGGGAGATGAAAACACAACTCATATGCATTGATTTTAGAGAAGGTTTATTAAAATACAAAGGCTTTGAACAATAATTTTATATCATAAACTTTATGAAAAAGATATAGTTAACTAATTTAGACTATTTAAAGTACAAATACTTAAAATGTTTGTCTCTGTTAAACGTGAAATCACACATAACCGTTAGTGAAAGATTTGAAAGCTAAAGTTATAGGTTGGAGCTCAGGCGCTTTTAATTACTATTGTAGCATTTTAATTATACAGATTATCAAGGCTTTGCTCGGTAAACGTATCTCCAAATCTTCTCCTATCTACTTCCGAAACGTTAATGCGCAATATTGTACAGGGAGGCCTATAATTTGTGTTTCGAAGACTGAGGTAAAGAAACTAGCAACATGACTTGAACATAAACACATTACTCTCACACTTTTCCTTACAAGAATTTTAATCTCTGTTCGTCATAGCTTGATCCAGCAATACATCAGCCACATCGATTCATGTCTGGAGACGAAGAGCAACGTTGCTACAAGCAGCTTAACAGACCCATACTGGTATCCTGTGGGACTCTTCTGTGATAGCTTCCCGTAGTTTGACCAAACTGTGTTTGTGAAGTTGATATATTTTGTCCTTTATAAGACACCCCATAAGAAAAAGTCAGGTGGAGTTAAATCGGGAGATCGCGCTGGCCAATCCACAAACCCACGTCTACCGATCCAGCCGTTCGGAAATATTTCGTTCATCCTGTCTGGCATACACTAACGGTTCTAAGTCCAGTGACCGTTATCCCTACTGTCAGGCTACACAGTATTGCCTTATCGACACTTTTTGTCCAGAATTACAAATACTACAGTCAATCAAACATTATATGGGTCACACTGTACTTCATGATGTCACACCAATTTGGATGAGGACGTTTTTATCCCCGGTCATTGTTTCCTCTTGTAGCATGGTCGACTCGTTGTCACTTTAATGCATTTATTTTCATGATAATATCAGTCATTCCTGCCACGATTCTATCACATACGACTCTTTTCGGATCTTTGACAAGTGATTTCTAGCATTCTTCTCTCCATACCTTGTTGAGTAATCTGCATACGGTGAATGTACAGGGTGATTTTTTAAAAACTCATTGAATTAATTTGGATCAAGAATTTTTAAACTGAAGTCCGATTTTCATGCAGTTTGTGGCAAATGATTAAGAAAGGATGGGAGATTTATGTTACTATGTTTACTGGTTTAAATTCATCCGAGGTAATATCGATCACGCCTCAAGAAAAACAGCAAATTTTTGCCAGTGTACCTTAGAATTGGAGTGAGGTGCGGAGCGGTTTGGAGATTTGAGTTTTCTTCTTAGATGGCAACCGCGCCAAGGTCAATAAGAAACAGGAAACTGGGCCACTGTGTTGGGAATTGTGTTGTAGTGTTCTGTGCTACTATGTGAGTATGATCAGGGCACAGAATAGTGTACTATTTGGAACAACATGTTACATGAGTTTATCGTTAAAAGTTTTGAAGAACGGAATCTGTTGTTGCTACGCAAAGGGCATTCAGAAACAAATTTTGCCTCACATTCTGCTCCAAACAGGAACATAATGTGATCGCTAGTGAACAAATCGGAACGGCAGCATCGTACACCGCAGACGGCTGTTGTGAAAGATGTCAGTTATTGACTCCTTAGGTCGGCCAAGAAATCTCTCCGTCGTTTGTGCAAATAAAACGGCTATAGCTATTCGACATGTAATTTATGGGTGTTGTCACTAACACTTAATTTGTATTTTGCAATTTCACCTCAAAAATCCAAAACCTCATTCCAATTGTAAGGTACACTGGCGAAAATTTACTGTTTTTCTTGAGGCGTGATCGATATTACCCCAGATGAAATTAAACCAGCAAACATAGTCACATAAATCTCCCATCCTTCCTTGATCATTTGCCATAAACCAGATGAAAATCAGTCTTCAGTTAGAAATTCTAGACACAAATAAAACCCGTGCTTTTTTAATCACCTTATATAATTTTGTTAATGACCGCATCTATCATCTATATCAAAACAGAAAGAACACATTAACTGAAAAATTTAGCGCTTTAGGCATTTTTATATTTCAATACGAAGTTGTTCCTTCTGAATGTGTTCCAGCGTACTGGCTTACAACAGTTCCTTAATTATTGAGCCATTAAAACACACCAATTACCTTTTATACACTTGGTTTAATAATTATATAAGAGATGCGTACAGATTACTTACAACACACTCTTTCAAGATGTCTGTTTTATTAACTGAATAATTCTATTTTATTATATGTTGTCATGACTACGACCTCCAGATTAGATTACCTAAAAACATTTGAATATCTTTATATATTAACATTATAACTATACTATTTCTTTTTCTTTCTCTTCTTCTAATAACAGAATCAGCCTAGTACATATTTAAAATACATCATGGCCCAAAATTACAAGTAAATAATAATTTACAAGTGAAATAACAAGTAAAATATACAGCATACTGTTGTAGGCTCTATAATGTTACCATCCATCTAAGGATATCTTTTTTCCCAGATAGGTGTAAGTATTTAGATTTACTTCTTCTAATTCCATCTTTTCAACTTCTAGCCTTGATTTTTGTACGTAGTTGTTTTATACCACTTCCGTTTTCGCAATCCACGTATTCAGTCCAACATTTTTGCTCTTGAAATTACGCTTTGCTATCATATTTTTGCCGTTATGTGATGTGCCTTTATAATGTCATCAGCAAAACGAAGATGAGTCAGATTAGATGGTCTCATTTTATTCTAATTTCCTTGTTTTCTTGTTTTGGTGTCAACCTTTTAGATGACCCAAGTGCTGAAATGTGATAAATACAGGTAAATTAACTCCAGACCACTATTAACGTTTAAGAAAAAAATAGTTCAAAGACGATGTAGCAATCAATAGACATTGTTGAGCAGAAAAAAAAATCATATGTCATTTATAAAAGCATAGTCTAGTGGTTGGAGTGCTAGACTCATGTCCGCTGATTCCCGACCGGTACTTCCACCTAGCGTCGTGAGGCAAACTGGGGAGTCACTTGAAAACAAGACGTGATGGCCACTAAGTCTAAGAAAGCTCTTGATGCGCCTGTTAGAGACTGAGCGTTGCAGCGCGCTGACCACGTGCTCGCCGTTAGGGTGGTCGTAGTTCCACCAGTCGCTAATAGATGGCTCTGAAGCAGGTTTAGGCTCACAAACTGAGCTGTTATGCCAAGTGATTTGGTTTGGTTTATAATAATAATAATAATAATAATAATAAGCTCTTTTGTAGTTCGGGAAAATAAAAATTTTTGTAAACCTAGCAATTGATGTTGCACGTGAAACCAATACTGAAGTATACGCTCATTAACCCCGTTGTTATGGCACTATAGTGCTGCCAAAATGTCTTGAGCCGTGGCAAAAATGCGAACTAAACTCACACCCATACGTTGAGCCAAAAAGGGCTCAGCTGTTGCCAAACGAGAAAGCCTTAGCGAAAGGAAGTGGAATTCCTTCAGCCGATAGCAGCGCTTGGAACGGAAGACTAGGTGTCAAGCAGATATGGAGTGGGTCAGTGGGTCGGTGGGTCAGTGGGTCAAGTGGGTCAAGTTTCCTGAGTGGGTCAGTGGGTCGTGGGTCAACAGCATCTGACCCACTGTGACCCACCACCCACCGTGACCCACCACCCACCATGACCCACTGTGACCCACCACCCACCGTGACCCACTGCGACCCACCACCCACCGTGACCCACTGCGACCCACCGACTCAGTATGATCTACCGACCCTCTCTGCTCACTGCATTGTAGACAGTATCTTCTGAAGACTGGTAAATTTGTCTCGTTTTACTTTCAAGACCTTCATTTCCCTTCCTTTTCCACTTGTTTCTGTCTACTTACCTGAGGTGAGTATATCTAACCAAGTGAAAAAACATCAGGCACTTTTGGATATTGATATTTTTAATAGTAATAATAGCAATAGGACTTACACTACAACTTGACTTTCGAGACCTGTGAGTTTTTAGAGCTAACTACTGGAAAAATTTTTTTTTGAATCACTGTAATATATAAATTGTTATATAAAAAATTGAATGTAACTATGTGTACCTGATCATCACGGTCAAATTGCAAAGTCAAATTAAATTACTTTTGATATATAGTTAGGCCTTAATCCAAACTGTGATGTTATATTGCTTTCATTATAATGTACAGTATAATATCCTAAGGGGGTAGTGAGGATCCGAATTTTTGCGCAAAAAAAAAAAAAAAAAGTATCTCGCAAGCCGTTAAACTGATGGAGCTGAAATTCAGTGTATTAACTCTTTATTGAAAATAAACAGAATGTGTCCTAGCATTTTTTAAAATTCTCTTTTATGTGGGGGGGAGGGGCACTTTCTATATATGGAAAATTGGTAGTGAGTTGGTTTGTAAAAATGATCGAAAACGATCGATGTTATTTAAGAAAAAAATCAGAAACAAAAAATACAGTGCTTGGCTTCATATATCCATTGCTTTCTGCTATAATAATTGCTGAAGCTTATGTTTATTATATGGAGCGCTTACAGCACAGGGGAATCAACCCATAAAGTTGTGAGAAAAATAGGCATAAAATTTGTACTGTAAGCTTAATTACACGGAAATTTGAAGTTTGGATTCTAAGCATAATTGTATGGAAAATTTTACACTTTTTTTTCCCTTTACGTTGGTCTACTTACTTTGATTTGGAACTTCGAAATTTCATCCTTTTTTCCACTGAAAAGTATTGATAACACAATAAGGAAATAATTATACTATGATAGTTTAATTGAAATTCATCGTAATTTAGCACATGGCAAACAGCAGTGTGGTAATTGAAGTTGAAGAAGGAGGGAAATTTCCATTCACCTCTGAACACTTTCCAGGAACCTCGTTCCCTTTCGGTTTCTAGACGGGGGAGGGAACTTGGTAATGGCATCAAACCTTCATGTGTAATTACAAAAATTAAATTTATAAACAAATAAGAAATCATCAGTTTATCAGGCTTTAATTGATAATTTATTCACAAGATTCCCTATCAAAGGCGTGATAGATGAAGTTTCTGTTCTACATGGGTCGACATTGCCAACTGACATGGTCGATATGGAAAAGATATTGTATGGTGATAGAGAGATGATACTACTTGCTGTGTATTTCAAACCTTACCAAGAAAAATCGTTATCAGACTTAAGTCTAACAAGTAGATTGTCGATGAGAAGTTGCAGAAATCGGGTAGAAGTATTATCAATTTCCACGACAGAGTGCGAACGGGGATTTCCGCTTATGAATATACAGATGACTGATATTAGAAATAAACTAAGTGCTCAAACATTGTCTAACTTGTTGCTCATCAATGTTAATGATCCACCACTAGACATGCTCAAAGTAGACGAGCTAGTTATTTCTTGGCTGAAGGATGGACATCATTCCACTGCGGATGATTAACCGCCAAAAAGTTACCAACAGAAAATAAATCTGATTTCAGATTTGTTTTAAGGTGAAAAATTACGAGTTATAGAAAATGTATACTTGTACGAGTATTACTAATGGCTTATTTGTGTTATTCAACTTTTTACCTAATTTTAGTAAGTCTCTTCTTTGCTTTAGGTAGACTACTTTGAATAAATATTCATAATAATTGCAATTATGCATATTTGTAACTTAAATTTAACGTGGTGTTTTAGTAATTACACAAATTACAATTATGAGCATGTTTTATGGAGATGCTCTCACATAGGGTATCCGAGCACTTTATACTCTATGAACAACTGATTTTTCAAGTCTTTTGTGAGAAAAATACTGTGAACTGAGAAACCATAACCTTTTCCATATTGTACAGGGGTATTTTCCTGCGAATAGAAGTTTCTTGTGGAATGCGTTCAGAAATTAACACTTGCAAGAATACTCTCTTAGTACAAGTATATTTTAGGTACACACTAATTTCCCCCCACCTCGAACTGTTTCAATTTACTCATCTGACAAACACTTTACCATTTTATATCGTAAAGTTCAGATCCACCGTTATTGTAACAGAGTGGTGCTTGAGCGATTGACTAGAAATTCAAACTCCGATTAGTGACAATTTCACAGTCGTGTTTTATTACAAGTGTAAACTCTTTAGTCAGTTCAGAAGAGGCCGTGGATCGTGTTCAGAGTTGATGACGATGGATTTTGGTGAGTCAGAGTAGGTCAAAGTGGATGAGAGTGGTTCATGGTTGGTGGTGGGTCACGGTGGGTGGTGGGTCATGGTGGGTCAGAGTGGGTCACCGTGGGTGGTGGGTCATGGTGGGTCGTGGGTCATGGTGGGTGATGGGTCAGTGGGTCGTGGGTCAAGTGTTCATTGACCCACGCCAACTCTGGTGTCAAGGCAATGTGGTACATTTATAGTAAGATTATAGTGCATCTAGTTACTGAGATAAAGTCCCAAAATTATCACTAAATCTTAAACTTTAGTTTATATTGAAGTACTATCCAAAGATGATACATTATTCATTAGATCACGTTGAATGGATTTGATTTTGACTTCAGTTCTTTTCAGCTGCGAGGCTATATGAGACGTGAAACTTCAACCTAACATGAGCTCTCCCTGGGAACCGAATCCGGGTCTCCGAAGCTAAAGGAGCGTGCACTAACCACTCAGCCGTGAAGGAGCTAAACAAAATTGCACGCTTGAGGACAGGATCGGATCCAGGATTTTCTGAGGGGGTGCACCAAATTACTGCCAGTACATTTGAATTAAAGTGAGTTTTTTTTTTTTTTTTTAATGTCTTGAGACATCTGTGTCCTGGAAATGCTAAGTGTTTGCCCTCGATGAATCCTTTTACTTCAACCTTCTGAAAATTGACTGAAACTATTAATTTTTGCAAAATTCACTGCCAGCTTCTCATTTTAGGTAGTGTATATTTACAACGAAGGGAGGTGGGTGCACGTGCACCTTTGCACCCCCCTAAATCCAGCCCTGCTTGAGGATAAACTCTCATTCCTAGGATAAACTCTCAAGCACTACTGGAAGCATCAAATTGTGGGTATGCGCGCGTGTGTGTGTTCGTTATGTATTTCTCGTAACCCAAAAGAAAAATTAATCACAAGAAAACTTGATCATAAATCGATTTGTTCTTGAACCTAGGGGGTTCATAACCCATGTGTCCTTTGTATGAATATTTTTATCATATTTTTATATCACGAAATATTTAACTAAATTAGTGTTAAAAATAAATAGAACATATCCTTTCACTTCTTTCCCTTACAAAGTAGGTAGTTGACTAATGGTAAATTGTGCTGACTGCATATCTTACGTACTAATACAATACGGAACAATTTGCTTTCGGGTATGCATCACAGAATAATAATTTTTTGATAGTAACATTATTATCACACATGTCCATATAACCTTATTAATTTCACCTCATTGAGAAACAGTTTTTAAAAAATGAAACAGATACATATTAATCGAAATACAACTCATCACATTATAGATGAAACATGGCTACACAGAGAAACACACACGCAGCTAAGTCATGCAGTATGCAAAGCAGAAAGCGTAAGAATTAATCCAATAACGAAAAAGCGTTGTGTTGTCAACCATTATAATTTGTCAATTATTCTCGTTCAGTGGCCACTAATTGAAGTCATTCAGAGTCACAGATGCATTCTCCAATTCACCAGAGGAATTTTTTTGTTTTGGTAAGAGCAGGAGGGGAAAAAATCTATTACCACAAGCGTTTTGGGACTTCATCAAAGGGATCGGAATGAACAGCGTATATATCGAAAGGGGAGGACAAAGTACTGTACAATATTACTATTAATGAGTGATGGCATTTTAGTTTAATACTAAATTAATTTGTGTAACAGCTTATCTGGTTTATTTGATAAGTAAATTCATCGCCTTTGGTTATTAAAATAAACTGCGTTCACTTGCACATATTTATCAGAGGCCTCAAGTGTTAACAGCTGAAAATGAGTGTTCGCTGGGCGCGTGGTCCCAGGTTCATATTTAGGTGGTAGCACCAGGGCCGTGCCGTGGGGGAGGGTGAACGGGGCGACGGTCCCGGGCACCGGAGTAAGGAGGACGAAAAATTCGGGAGAAAAAAGGAAAAAAGACAGGAAAAAAATACTTGGAATATATGTATGGGGGCGCCGTTGTATACTCTCGCTCCGGGCGCTGATTTTCCACGGCACGGTCCTGGGTACCACATACTATACAGTATAGGTCCTACATGAATCGTAACTGTTGCTCTTCTCGTAGAACCTCTCTATTTCAAGTGAGCCCCCGCTGGCGTTGCTGTCTATGTGTGCTTTCCCGTACCTCACTCGAAAGAGGACGGACAGGTAGCTCTGGCCGAAATTCTTCAATAGTTGGATAAGGACAGGGTTGCTACATAAAATGGCTAACAAGAAATGAAATCTTTGAGTTTTACGTCCCACGATTATGCCGGTTAGGCTAAAGGAGACGGTGATTATGAGAAATGAATGAAATGGTGGAATGAAGAAAAATGGCTAACAAGAAAGTGCACAGCGAAGCCCGTGAAATAATTCAAAGTAGCCTACGATCTTCAATCGCCAAGACCAAACGACTGAATGACAAATTGGCAACACAGCTGAGGTCATTCACTGTTTTCTCCAAAGCAAAGAGGAGGTGTCTTCCGTAACAGGACTGCGAGACTGGGGCCAAACTATGTTTCACATATTTTCCGAGGGCACACTTGAAGAGGCTGGGGCCAAACTATGTTTCACATATTTTCCGAGGGCACACTTGAAGTAGAAAGGCTCTAGCTGGTATCATGAAGACCTGTCAAGTCCTTATTGAAATTCATATATATAAATAATTCTTTCTGAATACCACTCATTCTAACTTTGGAACTTCTTGTATAAATAAACAGACAAATTCTGACCAAAGCATATATTAACTAATAAATAATAATAGCGTTACAGTAATAGTAGCGTTACGTGAAAGTTGATCATTAAAAGTTGCATATGTATTAATTAAAAATTGTTAAAGGAAAGGACGAATATGATTGGCTCATGGAATGACCTCCTCTCATTTTAAGAAGTATATAAGCTGTAATCTCAGAAATTGTATTTCATAATGTGTCTGATGAAGGCAAAGTTAATTTGCCGAAACTGTAACGCTATTATTATTTATTAGTTAATATATGCTTTGGTCAGAATTTGTCTGTTTATTTAAATAATTCTTTCAAATAAGAGGCGAATCCATGAAGGGCGGAGGGAAGACCACCTCCTCCCCAAAGGCTTACTTTTTAACATTTATTTGGAGCATTAATTGCTAGGGAATATTAAAGACTACAGTCTTTTCCTAGTCGATCCGGCTGGTATGACCCATTCCTGGCATATACTACCCAAGATATGTGGTACTTACTACAGCTTTATAGTCGGTCGCGATACTAATCAAAGAAGCGAGTCGTAACATTCATATATTGCACGAACGACTGTAAGAAGGAAGATGAAATGGCTCAACTTTTTGAACTAACAATTTAAATTTCAAGCTTGTGTCATATAAAATGCTTCGTACGGGGCAGAAACGTGGACATTACGTAAAAATCAGGAAGAATGACTGGAAGCTATCGAAATATGGGTGTGGAGAAGAATGGAGATAATTAGTCGGGTCTAGCGCAAAGTGAATGAGAGGGTCTTAGAAATGGTGGGGGAGAAAAGAACAGTCTTAGACATTGTTGAGAAAAGAAAGAGAAACTGGTTGGGACATTGGCTAAGAAGGAACTGTGCAATGAAGGACATGCTAGAAGGTATGGTGGCAGAAAAGAGAAGGAGGGAACGAAGAAGCCTACAATCAATGGACGATATCAAAACAGAAAATCGTACGTGAAGACGAAGAGGTTAGCGGAAGGCTGTGGAACATGGAAATTTCTCAGTTGCAGCAACTGACCTGCCAATAATGGTAGAATATCTATTATGATGATAATGATGTTACAGAAGACATAGGGATGGAATACAGTACCCAAAACAGTACAGTACAGTAATAATAATAATAATAATAATAATAATAATAATAATAAAACACCAGTGATCATTACCGAAAACCTCAACAAATCTAATACTTTTGATACAAATCCTTAATTGATTTATGCTTCCGTCCTTCAAGAGCAGCGAGACTACATACAGAAGTAAGATTAAAGCTACAGTTTAAAAGTTGGTTTAAAGGGACAAGTTTTGCCGATAGATGCCACTACAATCTTTGTATCTCTCTCGTATTTTTTTACTTTTCACGAAAATTCACGATTTCTCTTACAAATTTCAACCTAGAGACTTCAAATTTTTAGAGAAGGAACTTCATAACCTATCGAAGGCAACATTCCGTGCCGATTTTTTATTTAAAATTTTCTTCATTGTTAAAAGGCTCGATTGTTGAAAGGAATATCCAAACCTTTAACAATGTAACTGTTTCAACAATGAAGAAAATTCTAAATAAAAAATCGGTACGAATTGTTGTCTTCGATAGGTTATGAAATTCCTTCTCTAAAAATTTGAAGTCTCTAGGTTGAAATTTGTAAGAGAAATTGTATCTTTGTTTCCCTTCCACATTTCACAGTTCAAACTCCAAACTTACAGCCCTCCTCACTGGATTAGAGGCTAGGAAACGTGACTTGCACAGGGTCATGGCTTTGATTTTTGGTAGGAAAGCATTGAACGTATTTGTGGTTCAGATCCCGCTTTAAGGTTGGTGTAAAGGGACAAGTTTCACCAATAGATGTCACTATAGTCTCCGTATATCTCTCATATATTTTTTACCTTTCACGAAAATTTACATCACATTATTTCTATTAACGAATTTGCACATTGCTGTAATTCATTGTACCACCTTAAAACCGGAACAGTAGTTTGATGTAAATCAGTGTGTGTGAGCATTGTCTCCAAATTTGTAACGGCATTCAGTTAACGATCGTTGACGAATCAGTGAAACAAAGAAGAATATACAGGGTGTTTCAGAACAACATCGACAACGTTTGTCAGGTGATTCTTGACAACAAAATAAGACAAAAAGTATAGACCAACCTGGGTGTACAAATGCTTCCTTTCGGAGTTACAGACTGCCGAAAACATGAAAAAATGAAATTTAAAAGGTCCATAGCTCCAATACTATGGGACTTACCGTAGTCGGGTCAAGATTTTCCTTAGGAACTAATAGGTGCGCTATCCAAAAATACGTGTTTCAGAATCACGCGATATTCACGCAACAATTTTTATACAGGGAGTTTAGCTACGCGCATATAATTTGAAGTCACCAACTACCTCTATAAAAACTGTCGAGGAAGTACCGCGAGGATTTTGAAACATGAATATCTGGATAGGGCACATATTAGCTCCTAAGTGAAGTCTTGACCCGAATACAGTAGATCCAATAGTATTGGAGTTATGGACCTTTAAATTTCATTTTTTTTTTTTTTTCATGTTTTCGGTAGCCTATAACTCCGAAAGAAAGCATTTGTGCACCCAGGTTAGTCTATACTTTTTGTCTTATCTTGGTGTCAGGAATCACCTTCCAATCGTTGTCGGTCTTGTTTTGAAACACTGTATATATCGATTGTTCTCTGTATAGTGTAATTTTCGCCTAAAGACGAGGATCCGAAAGGTATAAAACTATACTATATATCTATATTCACTTTATTTTGGTTTATAGAATAGTGCTGTGTAGTCCCTGAGCACGATTTTTAGAACATCCGATATATTGTTTCCAAGTTCAAAAAAAAAAAAAAAAAAAAAAAAAAAAAGTTCACACACAAAATTGAGTGACTTTAGTATTACCATATAAAAGTTACAAGTAATTGCATGACACTATTTGATCAACTCTTCAATAATGACACTACTTCTTGAATCCCTTACTTCTGATTATGGTTTCTTTTTAGGGGCCTAAAACTCACTTCTTTTTTTTAAAAAAAATGTCTTAACATCCAATGTTTAGTTTCAGCTAAAACACCTCACGAAATCATAGATCGGTTGAATGTTAGCGTCCCATTCCATTACTGCGACTAAACTAAGTCCATGGCCTATGGAACCCGAAGGTTCAATGCCGCGTTCACTAAAGCTCTCCACTGACTTCTATCCTTAGCCAACTGGATCTAGTTTCTACTTTGTATTCCTAGTCTGCGAGAACCATCTTAATATTATCCTCCCATCTGCGCCTAGGTCTTCCTAATGGTCGTTTTCCGATTGGTCTTCCAGTTAAGACATTGAAGGCATTTCTACTTTCTTCCATCCTGGCTACATGACCTGCCCACCTGAGCCTTCTAGATTTGATGACTCTAACAATGTTCGGTAAACAGTATAAATTATGTAGTTCCTCGTTATGAAGTTTTCGTCATTCCCCATTGACAGTCCCTCTTGGGTCTGAAATTCGTCTCAGGATCTTGTTCTCAAATACGCTCAGACTACGCTCCTCTCTCAGAGGACGCGACCATGTTTCTCAACATACAGAACAACAGGCATGATTATCATTTTATATATTTTAAGCTTCAAATTCCTCGACAGAATTCGCGACGACAAAAAAATTTCAACTGAATAATAACACGAATTCCCTGTTTTTAGTCGGCATTTAATTTCTTCGTGAATATGGTTTTCATCTGTTAATATTGATCCTAGATATTTAAAAGTATGCACTTTATCAAAAATATTTGATATTTTAACGCATCCATAATTTGCGGTATTACGATCACTGAGACTATATGAGACGAAACCTCCTGTAATGCGGTTTCAAGGCTCCTCCATCGGGAATCAAATTCACGATCCTGTGTATCAAAGAAACGAGCTACCGAGCGATTAAACCAGTGGGGAAGGAAGAAACTCTACAAAAAATCGTAGATTTTTTTTTTTTTTTTTGTACAATTCACAGATCCTGGTACAATTTTAGTACTTAAACCTTACTTTTATTTCATTAATCTTTGGTTGAAACATGGATTTACTTTATACATTACGCAATTAATTTTCGCTCTGTCCGTTCAAACTGGTGCTGCTCTTCATACTCTTTACTTAATTGGAAGATCAACTACCGTTCAAATCGCCAACAAGTTATGTAGGATGAAATGGATTTTTCTGTATACGTTTATCTGTATAACTTATTAGTTCGTATTTGATGTTTGCATGTGTTATTTGTAACTTTAAAAAAAAAAGTAAAAAAGAAAATTGTGGCGTCAGGCATTTAGCTTCTACTGTACAGATTATTTAAACTCACGCAATACAAAATTACACGTGTCACTAGCACACACGGTGACCAGAACAATGGCAATAAAAGGAAATTCATTGATGTGTAGCAACACGTTAAGACCACACATGGAGGTTCTGTTTCTGTATATAGTAGGACACTAATATGGCATACATATTCCACCTCTTTAAAGTTGAAATCTTACCCAAGTTTTTCTTTCTTTTTAACCAGTATTTGCCCTTAACTATTTAGTTTCATGTTTCGCTTTTTCTTTAACAAGAGCTCCCTCGTGGCTAAGCGGTTAGCGTACATGCCGTTGCCGTGGGAGACCCGGGTTCGATTCCCGACGAGAGCTCATGTAGTTCGGATTTCACTTTAAGCTATATGTCCATATTTCATATAGCCTCGCTGCTGGAAGGAACGCTAAGCTCAAAATCAAATCAAACCAAATTTTCGTCAACAACAGCTTCCCTTCTATTCTCTAAAGGCAAGAGAGCCCTAACAGTAAAAGCTGATAGTTGTCATTATAAAGTTGTCAAATAGATGGTACTGTTAAACTCTATAGGTATAAACATTACTCATAGTTTACCTGCATTATGAGGACAGGAAAAAGTAAATCTGAAGAGGAGTCGTTTTCGACCTGGGAGCCAAAAATGAGTTTTAAACTCTTGTTATATATTTCTATCAGCGGTACAAACCAAGAATAATCATCATTTAATCTAAATCTATTGAAGAAAATCTCCATATATTTTCCTTTCCGTTTTCTGTTCGACTAAATGAAGCGAGTAAGACAGGACTGGTCACTAATGTACAAAAAAACTAGATTCGTGTTAATTACAAGGAAAAAGAAACAATGTAAAAACATCACAATTAAAGCGAAAGAATTTGAGGCAGTTAGAAACTTGAAGTACCTGGGCATGGTGATAAATGACAAAAATAACATGAAAACCGCAATCGAAAAAACGTACACAAGCAGGAAATAGAGCATAGTACGCAAACTTACAGTTACTGAAAAGCAGATGGATAGATAGAACAAAAATTAAGGTATACAAAACACTGATTAGACCACCTGTTACATACGAAAATAAAACGGGTCCTAAGAAAAAGATGATGATACACAAAGGAAATTTGAAAGGAAAAACGTACGGAAGATATATGACCCAGTAAGATGAGGAAACCAATGGATGATAAGAAATAATGAGCGACAATATACTGGAGAGACAAGATATTGGAAGATTTACAAAATCACAGTGGCTAAGATGGTTCAGACACCTAGAAAGAATGAAAGGTAATAGAATGCCAAAAAGAGTATTTAATGAAAAGATATATTCTAACAGGAAAAGAGGACGTCCCAAAATAAGATGAAAGAAAATGTAGAGCAAGATCTGAAGATGATGAAGATAAGAAACTGGAAAGAGAGACATGGAAAAGGTTATATTTTTCATATGTGAGGTCAAATTAAAATACTGTTGTACTGTTTGGACACCAAATGTCATTAAATACACTGACGCAATAGAAAATATACAATTTAAATTCTTAAAAATGCTTACATACAAGAAAACCGGTTTCTATCCAAAGTATGTCTCCTATGAAGACTTGGTAAGGAGTTTTAATTTTCAAACATTAGAAAAAAGGAGATGTGTTTTTGATTTGTTGTTCTTACATAAATTATTAAATGGTAAAATTGATTGTCCAGAATTAGTTTCAGAAGTATTATTACGTGTCCCAACAGGTAAGACTAGAACAGCAAACGCTGGGACATTCTATTGTAGAAAAGCAAGAACAAAAGTATTACATAAGTCTCCTCTGTGGAGTATGTGTGCTTCATATAATGAAATGATAAGATTTCATGTAATACATGTGTTTAGTATGTCAGAGAACAAGTTCAAAAGAATTATCCTGCAATAACTTATGTATAACTAGATAACGTATATTTGTGTATGTATAATAGTGTATGTTAAATAATTCTGTATACGACACTATAACTGGGCATTAAGCCTGTTGTGTTGTCCTTATGAAATAAATAAATAAATAAATAAAGATCAAGAAGCTCGGAGACATATGGTGAAGGAGGCCAGATCTCGTCCTGAGCTGTAGTACCAGTTGGTAAGGTAAGGTAATTTTCTGTTCGACTAGTCTTTCTTAATCCTTAACGCACCAAGCCTAAATCGTCAACGTTGTTTACCAAGTTGGGCTCTTCTAAGGAACCCAAGTATTATTTTAATTTCTTCTTCTTCTTCTTCTTATTATTATTATTATATTATTATAGCATTTTTTTAAACGAACGTATGACATCTAATTATGTAGCAGATATCCCAAAAGGATGCAGGGCACATATAAAAATCGAGAATAAATCGGTTCTTATAGTTGCGGCAGTATCACCAAATATCACCTCTGGGGTCCCGCTTGGTGTGTTAAGGGTTAAACTTCTACTCCTTGATATTATAAGGAAGTTAGAGTACTTTAAATACGAAGAATATTAATTGACGTGTACAAATGAATTGAATACGCGGATAAATTTGTCAGTCCTTGTATACTTAAGACTCAATGCAGTAACACATCTTTTCGAGGCCCATGTGTAAGAGGGTAACATTAACTTTCCAAAAATAAAATTTTTACCATTAGCATTGATTTCGCGTTTATATAAGCGACATTAGCTTACTTTCCGCTCACAGAGGCTTTGAAGTAACTGTATGAAAAAACACATATAAGCTGCCAATTTTGATCAAAATTCCCCTTTATCCCTATCCGAAAAGATAGAAGAAGGTTAGTTTCGTATATGTCATTGCATTGAACTGCATGGAAATGGTCAATCTTCTCTAGTTACTCGAAAGTTAGGAATGACATATACCATTATGTTGATCTGAGCCGCTCAAGAGTAGGGACGATGGGATTTCAACTTTCCAAATAATATAGGGTCTCTTTAGAAATCTGAGTAATACTTCCACCTTAGGAAAATTTTGAAGAATGTGGCATGGGTCGAAAGCAATCGTGACTGGAACTAAATAGTATTGATCCATTGATTGATTTTGTACTTACATCCTTCCAACAGCGAGAATTGGTACAACACCCACGACCCACTGACCCACGACCCACCGTGACCCACCACCAACCATGACCCACTCTGACCCACGACCCACCGTGACCCACTCTGACCCACCACCCACGGTGACCCACTCTGACCCATGACCCACCATGACCCACCACCTACGGTGACCCACTCTGACCCACCACCCACCGTGACAAACACCCACGGTGACCCACTCTGACCCACCGTGACCCACCACCCACTATGAACCACTCTCATCCACTTTGACCTATTCTGACTCACCAAAATCCATCGTCATCAACTCTGAACACGATCCACGGCCTCTTCTAAACTGACTAAAGAGTTTACACTTGTAATAAAACAAGACTGTGAAATTGTCACTAATCGGAATTTGAATTTCTAGTCAATCGCTCAAGCACCACTCTGTTACAATAACGGTGGATCTGACCTTTACGATATAAAATGGTATAGTGTTTGTCAGTGAGGAAATTGAAACAGTTCGAGATGGGGGGGAAATTAGTGTGTGCCTAAAATATACTTGTACTAAGAGAATATTCTTGCAAGTGTTAATTTTTAAACGCATTCAACAAGAAACTTCTATTCGCAGGAAAATACCCCTGTACAATATGGAAAAGGTAATGGTTTCTCACTTCACAGTATTTTTCGCACAAAAGACTTGAAAAATCAGTTGTTCATAGCGTATAAAGGTGCTCGGGTACCCTATGTGAGAGCATCTCCATAAAGTATGCTCATAATTGTAATTTGTGTAACCACTAAAACACCACGTTAAATTTAAGTTACAAATATGCATAATTGCAATTATTGTGAATATTTATTCAAAAGCAGTTTACCTAAAGCAAAGAAGAGACTTACTAAAAGTAGGTACAAAGTTAAATATCACAAATAAGCCATTAGTAATACAAGTATACATTTTCCGTAACTCGTAATTTTCCACCTTAAAACAAATCTGAAATCGGATTTATTTCCTGTTGGTAACTTTTTGGCGGTAAATCATCCGCAGTGGAATGATGTCTATCCTTCAGCCAAGAAATATTCTAACTAGCTCGTGTACTTTGAGCTTGTCTAGCGGTGGGCCATTAACATTGATGAGCAACAAGTCAGAAAATGTTTGAGCACTTAATCTATTTCTAATATCAGTCATCTGTAAATTCATAAGGGTAAATCCCCGTTCGCACTCTTGTCGTGGAAATTGATAATACTTCTACCCGATTTCTGCAACTTCTCATCGACAATCTACTTGTTAGACTTAAGTCTGATAAAGATTTTTCTTGGTAAGGTTTGAAATACTCAGCAAGAAGTATCATTTCTCTGTTACCATACAACATCTTTTCCATATCGACCATGTCAGTTGGCAATGTCGACCCATGTAGAGCAGAAACTTCATCTACCACGCCTTTGATAGGGAATCTTGTGAATAAATTATCAATTAAAGCCTGATAAACTGATGATTTCTTATTTGTTTATAAATTTAATTTTTGTAATTACAGATAAAGGTTTGATACTATTACCAAGTTCCCTCCCCCGTCTAGAAAGCGAAAGGGAACTAGGTTCCTGGAAAGTGTTCAGAGGTGAGTGGAAATTTCCCTCCTTCTCCCTCTTCAATTACCACACTGATGTTTGCCAGGTGCCAAATTACGGTGAATTTCATTTAAATTATCATAGTATAATAATTTCCTTGTTGAATTATCAATACTTTTCAGTGGAAAAAAGGGTGAAATTTTAAAGTTCCAAATCAAAGTAAGTAGAGCAACATAAAGGGGAAAAAAGTGTAAAATTTTCCATACAATTATGCGTACAATCCAAACTTCAAATATCCGTGTAATTAAGCTTACAGTACAAATTTTATGCCTATTTTTCTCACAGCTTTATGGGTTGATTCCCCTGTGCTGTGAGCGCTCCATATAATAAACATAAGCTTCAGCAATTATTATAGCAGAAAGCAATGGATATATGAAGCCAAGCACTGTATTTTTTGTTTCTGATTTTTTTTCTTAAATAACATCGATCGTTTTCGATCATTTTTACAAACCAACTCACTACCAATTTTCCATATATAGAAAGTGCGCTTCCCCCACATAAAAGAGAATTTTAAAAAATGCTAGGACACATTCTGATTACTTTCAATAAAGAGTTAATACACTGAATTTCAGCTCCGTAAGTTTAACGGCTTGCGAGATACTCATTTTTTTTTTTCGCGAAAATTCGGATCCTCACTACCTCTTTAGGATATTATGCATTATAATAAAAGCAATATAACATCCCAATTTGGATTAAGGCCTAACTATACCAAAAGTAATTTCATTTGACTTTGCAATTTGACCGTGATGATAAGGCACACATAGTTACATTCAATTTTTTATAAATAATTTATATACAGTATTACAGTGATTCAAAAATGTATTTTTTCCAGTAGTTAGCTCTAAAAACTCACAGATCTCGAAAGCCAAGTAGTAGTAGAAGTCCTATTGCTGTTATTACAATTAAAAATATCAATATCCAAAAGTCCTGAAGTTCTTTTTTCACTTGGTTAGATATACTCACCTCAGGTAAGTAGACAGAAACAAGTGGAAAAGGAAGGGAAATGAAGGTCTTGAAAGTAAAACGAAGACAAATTTACAAGTCTTCAGAAGATACTGTCTACAATGCAGTGAGCAGAGAGGGTCGGTAGATCATACTGAGTCTGTGGGTCGCAGTGGGTCACGGTGGGTCATGGTGGGTGGTGGGTCGCAGTGGGTCACGGTGGGTGGTGGGTCACAGTGGGTCACATGCTGTTGACCCACGACCCACTAACCCACTCAGAAAACTTGACCGACTGACCCATTCCATCTCTGGACCCAGTATGTTGTTGTGCGTTCATGCTCTTCAAGCTGAAATCGAACTCGAAATCTAGCGCACGAAAAACACGCTCCAGCCACTACACCAGCCACCACTCACAGGCGAGTCTTAAGGCTCAGGTTGCGCCCATGACAGGGGCGCACCTACAGGGGGTTTACTGGGTGCGGACTCCCCTCCCCAAAACTTCCTAACTCAACACATTACAACTTCCGAACCTAGCTTTCTCAATAAAACTATAATACTTGCTTAACAAGGAAGTGATTGCTGTAGCATGAAAATTTGATCTTTCACTTCATCTGTACTTTTTCTTTTATAAAAAACAATCTAGTTGTACCATTTTTCTGAAAATATAGGTGGAAGTATTTTACAATTACTTCTCGTCCTTTGAGGTGCAGAATAATACCCATTCCGTACTACATAGATGTAGTGGCTTGAAGTATTGGACTCCCCCCTCTCCCAGAGTTTGGACCTCTCCCAACAAAAATTTTTGGGTGCGCGACTGGCCCATGAGATTATTTGGAGAGGACGTAATTTTTCACTGAAAATAAATAGTACAATCAAACTGAAGAATTCGGTAAATTTTAGGTATGTTTGGAGGTAAAGTGGTAAATTTGTGGTAAAAGAGAAACATTTAGGGGAGAATTGTAAATATTGGGAGGGGAACGCAGTGGGGATGAGCATCCCCTACACTAGACCATGGGAAAAGAAACGTAGTCTTGCAAAATCATGTTTCATCTGAAAAAGTACATCAAAATATAAATTAAATTGAGTAACAGTACTGCGCTTTTGCATTGTTGATATTTCCTCTGAAAAAGGGTGAGGATTGCAGCAGGTAGAAACATAAAGCAAACATTTCTTTTGACCAGATTGTGAAACGAAATTTTCTGCTTATTGTTGCAACTCCAAGCTGTTCAGAAAAGATATGTATGAGTCAAAGCAGATTGTGAGTGATTTGCTTGGAATGTGGCCGGACCTATAGCGTAATAATATTACGAAGATATTTCTATGATGAAACATTGTCATTCCATGCACAAAATAGAGACAGATTGTCTCGACTGACCGAAAAAGATTTGATCATAAAGTAATAACACAACATACGAAGAAAAAAAGAATCATCGGCATAGTTGTTACGACAGCATCGGAGATTTAATCATCATTCAATGACTCTGCTAAAGAATTTAATCATTTCCTTTCTTCCCACCACCCTTTTAATTGGTCACCAGTAAGTCTCATTTACACAAATAGAACGCACTCAAAACAACTAATCAATACACTGCCGAGGACACAGAATAATTTTGAGTTTATAAATCATCGAAGCGAATTGCATGACTACTTTACTATTTACTACCTTACCGCCAATGGATGCAGGTCACGCCAAAGGAAGGTGTCGTTAACAATGTAATCAATTCTAGCTGTTTCTCAGAAACTACACAGTATTACAATACCAAACGTAAATACGTTTTTGTTTATATTTAGAAGACATTGTCCTTTCATATTTACGCTATTATTAACCACATATTTCTATGCACTATGCTACGGTACTTTTGAAATTACTGTATTTAACTCATGAAACTGATAAACGGACGTTAATTTGCTTATTCAAATTCACGTTGTAATTAGTTCAAACAATTTTACTTCCCTTGGGAGAAAAAGAAAATGGTAACTGATCTTGAGCTACTTACTAGTTGAAGGCCATAGCATATTTCCTACTTTCTAGTAAGAATATTGATTACTATGTAAGTGCAGTTTTTTCGTTTTTTTTTTCTGGGAAATTTTTGACTTTTTAAAAAAATATTTCAATTTTAATGGAGAGAGAACTATCCATCTTTGTTTTCCCACTATAAAACAATAAAACATTTATTTATTTATTTACAAACATAATTTCAGATACAGCTGAACGGCAGTTTACACTGAAACATCTAACAAATCTATTGCATTCTGCAGAGCATCCTGGAAAGAATTTCAGAATAAAGAAAATAGTTTATTCGATAGGAAAATGCGAATTGGTGGATGCACAGTGGATTGTCTAGTTCGTACTAATTATTTATATAACTATGAGGACTGTAGACTGACATTCAACGACCAAAATGGTTTAGTAAAAAATCTTGAAGTTAGTTTTGAAAAAGTATTAGATTTCATGGGGGAAAATATTTAAAATTTTATGTATTTTATTTTATAGGTATAGAATCCTATAACATTTATTGAGGTCGCTAAAATGCAAGGCCGCGAACGTTTAAAACATTATTCATAAGTTTGTTATTTCAAAAATTTTGGCACGATATAACTGAAAAAAAAAAAGGATTTTTGTCAACACACCGTAGTCTAATGACTCCTCCACGTGGTCCCGGGTTCGAATCCTGGCCGATACTTGTTGACCGAAGTAAATCAAGTTGTCATAATATTCGGAAAATTATGTTTGAAGAAAACGTATTTCCAAGAGTAAGTTATTCCTTGTGAATTTTTGGTGGAAAAAGACACACCATAATTTATTGTAGGGATGTCAATCGAACATTTATTTATGAACAAAATCAAATGGTTTATTTTCGAGAAAACCGTATGGAAATCTCACTCTCCAAGAGTAAAACTACTTTGCAGATATTTAAAAACAGAAACACCATATTGTACTCTTAAGTGTGTTAAGGAAACATGTATTTATGAAATATGAGCAAAATAGTTTTTCTTTTTTCTTTTTTTTTCTTTTTTTCTTTTTTTTTTTTTTAGAAAATGTCCATATAGAACTCAATCCGGACTAAACTATACCTTGTGGATTTTTAATTAAAAAATTATTTCTATCACATTTTAGGGTTATTAATGACATATTTATTTATTAAAAAGAAACAAAATCACATGATTCGTTTCGAGAAAATCGTCAATAATAATAATAATAATAATAATAATAATAATAATAATAATAATAATAATAATAATAATAATAATAATTTCACCACAAGAATAAAGTACCCTTGTGGATTTTTCGTACGGAAACGACTTTTACCATATTATAGGGTTAATAATGAAATATTCGTATTTTTAAAAATTCGTGATAGTTTTCAAGAAAATACCAAATCTTAATTTTCTCCCTGTTTTAAACTATTCTTACTGATGAAGCCAGGAACAAAATTCGATAAACTCCGATAGAGATTGTTTTAGAAATCTAAATTCATATATTATAGAAATTTAAAATTTGATCTGGTACGTTTAACGGTATAGCCAATAAAGACGCACATATGGACCTACTCCCGAAAGTCCCTTTGTCAGGAAGTAGGAGCCACGAAACGAAATGTAGAATTCAAAAAATTAAATTAAATCTTTTAGTTTTACGTCCCACGGTTATGCCGGTTATGCTAAAGGAGACGGTGATGATGAGTAATGAATGAAATGTGAAATGAAGAAAGTGGGAGGAAACGGGAGAAACCCGAGGAAACCCACGCACATGGTGTTTGTCCACCACAAAGTTCACTTGGTGGAAATGTAGAATTCAAGTTTTTTACACGATAGTAATACTTTCTTTATTGTCGTTCGGAAGTTCAAAAAAAAAATCGATGACAATTCCTGTACAGAAGCAGTAAAATTAACCAGTTGCAAATGCTCCAAGAGTATTATCAGAACGAATTTTAAAAGAATTGATTTTTCTTATTAACTTCTACAGGCTTTATACCAATTGTTCTATGTACTTCATTATTATACTCGTTAAACATTTCTTGTAGTATATCTATCCATTTATAATTTCCTTGAGTACTAATTTTTTTCCCCCACTTGTTTTACGAAGACACATGCTCAAAATGGAGGACTCAAAATTGAAAAAAATTCGCAAAATATCATCTCTGTAACCGGTGACCACTGGCCAACTAGCTACCGTTCCAGGATACTGGCCAAAAATGTTCGGATTTCAGGAGCCATATCTCGGGAATCGTAAGTCTACAATTTGGTACTAAAATGTTCACCATGCTTTTAGGTATTGATAAACACCAATGTGATCTCTCTATAACTTACGGTTCCCGAGATATGGCTCATTAAATCACCCGAAATCGGAAATTTTTTGCCAATATCTCGGGAACGGTAAGAGTGACGTGCAAAAATTCCATCACTTCTTTGAGATAGTTTTTGATGCTCTATCGAATGGAGGCCTAGAAAATTTTAAAAATTTGCAAATAAAAAGACACACAAACACACAGACCCAGACATAGAGAATTCAGTAACGAACTTTGAAAGTTCGTTGAAAATCGACGATACTATTACAATACAGAAATCGAGGAAAATAAAATAAAAAGTACGCAAGAAAAATCTTATGTAGGGAGAAAACTAAAAGATACAAAGAACAGGAAACGATCAATTCCAAAACGGAAACTTGATAAAGGCTAAGGTAAAGGCAATACTGTCCAACTGCATAAAGAAAGGGATCTGGCAATGCAGAGAAATTGGATGTTTTAACAGACAAAGTGAACATTTTTTTTTTTTTTTCTCGTGGGAGTAAGGCACTAAGACAACTTAGAGAAATTGACGGAAGATATCTTTTCGGATTTTTTTTTTTTTCAATTTGAACATTTCTAAAACCATAGGCAGAGACCACCCAGATAAAGGTTTTAAGAAAAACGGACGAAATAAGCCTCAATTGGAGAAAAATTTTAGAAAGCCGCACCTAAAATAGAAGTTGTCGGCTCATTTCTTAAGTTGCAAACCACACAAAGGGTTGTAAATTAGAGTGAAATGCGTAAAAAGAATTTAATTAGTGATTTAAGAGATGCAATAAAACGAAATCATTTTTTTTCTCTCCTCTGAAAGACCACACATTTTCCAAAACACAACAGTTCCAAATTTTTTTCTTCTTACCATTTACCGAAATTCCAATACGTCTCAAACCATGTAAAAATAAAAATAAAAAGTTTCAACTGTAACGAAATCTCTCATTGATCACCTACGTTCTTCCTGTCGTAAAAATGCAAACAAAGCAAACAACTGTGTTTGGTAGCCCAATTAACGTTCGGAACAGGCGCGCCGTAGTTGGAGAAAGTGGCATAGCATAACCAACAAAGTATTGAATTCTTTTCCCAACAGAAAGAACTGAAAAAAAAGGCGGCCTCCGCATACAATTAGGGAGGGTTTTGTTGCGCCAACTAGGAAGACAATTAAGTGCTAAGTTGAAGAACATGTGCCCAGGAAGAAATCGTGTCTTTATTGTTACATTTGGGTTAAAAGGAAGAAAGAGAAAATCCGAGGGTGGTTATATACAGAACGGCAACGTATAATAAATAATTTTAGGGGTGAAAAGAACAGCTGAAAGGCCTCTCTGAAAAGAAAATGTGGCAAACAAATAAACAAAAAGAGTCACCACTACGTATTTTATCTGCCAGGCCCCATGTTGTAAATATTCTGTCAAAAAGTTACCAATAAGCGTTGAAAAAAAAGCTCTTCTTCGGATTTTCTGCACGGTGAATATCTGGCCAGAAGATCTAGAAAAAGCACCCTGAATTTGAAGACCAGAAACCTCATATCCATCGGCCCAGTAGTCCAGACATTTATCTCCAAAACTGGAGGGGATCATATTGGACTACAATAAATCCTTCTTCAACATACAAAAGACAAACCTACTGGTGTGGTCTTTGCAAACTTCGGTCAACAACCGCGATGGTTTGTTCTCGAAAAGAAAAGAAAAAAAAGTTCTTTGCGCGACGACAGAATAAACACTTGAAAAAGTGTACGCAACAAGGTCAAACAAGGGGTTATGAGTATTATACCAACTGGGGGAATTGCGAGTGTCCTTTCTTCTTTGCCTTCAAAGCAAAACAGAACCACAAATCTGTCTTGGCTTCTCCGCCTCCCGACGTCCTTATCCAGTAAACAAGCACTGAAGAAAGTGGGAGACACAGGTTGGATGGTGTAATTGAGAATTGAAAAGCGTAGTCTTTGGGTTTCATCTCCGAAACATAAACCCCTGTGCACCTCACACATGTTTGGTTAAACCAAAAGAAAAGACCATGTCAACAAGCCAATTTACTAATAAACAAAGAATCCAACATGTCTATACTGTGATGTAAAAAACAGACTTGGGATTATTTCGGCCAAAACGTGTATGCTAATAATCAAAACTTAATTTAGACAGTGAGTCAGTTGTAGAATTCTGACCTCTGGTTGCGAAGGATCCCTGGTTCGAAACCAGCTCACGTCAGTTTGTAGTGAACAACATTGTGTTCGAGGGTTTTCTCGATATTCTCCCGCATTCTTCTACATTCTCATATCATGAGTTCTATTATAATGATTCACTTTTATTAATCACTGAATCCGTCTTCCGTCTTCTTCAACCTAAAGATATAAGCGTGGGACGTAAAATTAGATACAGTGAAGCCTCCCTTAAGAGTCTTCATCCCTGCGAAATCAAAATACCGCTAATTTTACAGTAATTATGTGATATCTTTAAATAGATAAAAGATAATCGAAATGTGGAACAAGAGCGCCCTAGACAATATTATTTTACATGAGAAACCGTTATCACGACTCACTTATCTGCTTTCGATTTCGAGTCATTTTTGAAAATCGACATTTATTTTCGCGTTTCTAAACAGCTGAAAACGGAAAGCCGCTAGGTGACTTGTGATAACAGTACCTCACGCAAAATAATACTGTCTAGGGCGCTCTTGTTCCATATTTCAATTATCTTTTATCTATTTGAAGATATCACATAATTACTGTAAAAATTAGCGGTATTTTAATTTCGCCGAGATGAAGACTCTTAACTTACACCTCCTAATAGCGGACTTCTCCATAATACGAACAAACTTTTTTTTTTTCGGTAAAAATATATTTATTGCTATAGGAAAGAACCATCTCTAACGAACATTGTGACAGGGACACGAACTACACGGCTATGCCGACTAGGCTAAAAGAGATTGTGATGATGATAAATTAATGAAATGGTGGAATGAAGAGAGTGGAAGAAACAAGAGAATCTCGAGAAAACCCACGCACATGGTGTTTGTCCACCACAAAGCTTATTTGGTGCGAGCTGAGATCGAACTAAATACCCCAATGCACCAGAGGTAAACGCTCAAACACTGGGCCACCGCGGCCCCGTTGTAGACGGATAAGATCTACAGGTGCAAGTTCTTCCTATATAGACAGATAGGATCTACAGGTACGAGCTCCAGGACATCCCATATTTGTAGAGGTAGTAATTAAGGATCAAGTAGAACAATGTATAAAGCGTACATGAGAAATGAATACATATACAGGTATTATTAACATCGATTTCCGAATAGTGGTTATTGTGACAGTAACGTACGCAGTGAGTATGTCCTGGGAGTCCAGATCCCCCCCCCCCGAAATTTCGACTTTTCTGTAAATTTAGCATAATTTTAGGGCTCATATATCCTAACATTTAATTTGGATCCCCCGAAAAGCTTTGGACTCCCCGAAATAAATTCCTGCGTTACATGCCAAAGACATAATTGGGTTATACGTCAGAGAAGAATGGCATTTTGGAAGTGATAACTGGTTTGTATGCGAATAGAAAAGCAGTTGCTTTTATGTAGACAGGACGAATAATTTATTTATCAACAACAAATCAAAGGAAATCTACAAAATAGAATAACATCCAAAATATTTAAACTATATTGTAATTCGACAGGGCTTGAAAGGAAACCCAACATTGAATCCTGCAAAGATGCAGGGGTCCCTTTGACTAGTAAATGGTGTTACTCACGGGACACGATGTTGGGCAGTCTCCTCTCTAAAAGTTGTCAAAATGCTTTCGCGTCTTGAAAAATGTAGGCTATGTTTTTTTTTTTTTTTCTTCCTTGGAAGACTCCTTTCTCGTCTCGCATCTCAGCACGAAAATCTTGTCCCTTCACGTGAGCAGCACTACTTGTAAAAATATTCATGTGGTTTGCAGGGTAACTACGTTTACAATAGCACTAGCCTTCATAAGTGGCGATATCACACAACTGCGTATCTTTGTCTTGTTCAGATCTTGATTCAAAACTTAAATATTAACGGATGTATCTTCCTCAAAATTACAGAGGAAAATGAATGAAAATTAAGTGTGTGTTGTTTAAAAAAATGTTTTCAGTTTACTTGTATTTTGCAGCTTTAGACATAGTAACAATCACTACTAATCGTCAGGAATGCACTTCTCCATTTTTCATATTTTATACATTAAATAAATAAATAAATAAGAACTTAAAAATACTTCTTGGCAGGTCACTTGCCGCAACAGAAGCTTCGATGCTCCACAGTCTTCCACTAACCTCTTCGTTTTCACGCATGATTTTTCTGTTTTGATATTGTCCATTAATTCTAGTCTCCTTCACCCCCTCCCTCTCTTTCCTGCCACCATACCATCTAGCGATCTTGCATCGTTTGGCCTAATCCTCGTTTCGCCTAACCAATTATCTGACACTTTTATGACATATAAAAGATAAGCTTTATGTCCGCCATTTTAGGCGAAATAAGGATACTCGTTTGGCCTAATCCTCGTTTGGCCTAAAAAGATGGACTAAAAAAAATCGTGGAGATAAAACTGGAGGGAAATTTTTCGAAAAAAAATTCCCTGCTATGTGAAGAACTGCGAAATACAAATTAGTTTTCCCATAACTAATTTGTAATAGGACTATTTGCTTTCGGAAAAATGTTTCGACAATTGTACAGTTACTTTTCCGTTCCATTTTGAGAATATTAATGGCCCCACAGGGTGTATAGTGACTATATTTGAGATGAGAGAAACACAAAAAGTTACATCTGTTATTAATTTTGTTTAAAGGTGAGAGTTGTTCACAAGTAACTTTTAGTTTGCAGTTTGTTTCCAAATATCTGATATTGTCAAATGGTACTTTTTTGAAACTGTTAATGCATTATAAGAGATCCAATTGTGATTCTATTGTAATTACAATTCGTATGAAATATCTAACTATTTCGAGCTAGACCTGACAAAAGATCCCTAAATTTGCTCATAACTTAACAATGGACAATTGTGATCGCAATGAGTGATTTGTGACAAATCGCTCCACTGACAAATTGCTCTTTTGGATAATTAAACAATTCAAACATCTCAATGTGTTACTGACAAAGAAAGAAGAAAAATATATTTCATTTCTTATTATTACTTTGAAATTACAACTTTTGAGTTGAATTTCCACTCGTTTCACATACTACCGGGAATGTCCATATCATAAGTCTCTAAGATGCACAATGAGCTTGAAATCCGGGCTTCTCGGTGGTTGTTTCAGCAGGAAGAAGTTGAATGATCCTCCAAACAGATGGTGGCCAACCGGGATTTGTTGCGAGGGTAGTTATCCTGCTGGTACACTCCATTTGCACTCGTATGACAGAAATAAAGATATAGTTGACTCTGGTAATCTTCGTACTTTGATACAATACGGGTGAATAGTAGGTACCAAAAGTCCAAAACATTGCTTACAGAAAAACACTATAAATGAACACGGTCTCCGTTATCTTGTACAATTCCAACCTGACATGATTTCGTTTGGCTGGCACCAAATTATAGACCACTATTGGCGTGATGAGATTGAAATTACATCGCACCATGCTACTCGTTTTTATGGTCCACTGGCATTCTGTTGCCAGTGTAAAATATTAACCGTAGTGACATATAATGACAAGTAGTAACCTCGTGGTTATCGGCTTCTGAAGTCCATACGATGAAGCGAACGTTGTCTACTAACTATCCGGCTGAACCCCTTATTCAGTTGGGCGTCCGTCTTGGCTAAGGTTTACTGGTGTTCGGTGCAGTAAGCAAAGTTATGAAAACATTTGCACCTTGTTCTCTTACATGTGAGTTTCTTTTTCCTTTGTTAAATTACTGTAGATTTCCAAATTATCTAGATTCAATATTAAAACCGGAAATATATCTACAACTTACGGCAGGAATAGAGTGATAATGTGAAACATGCAACCTGTTTATCGGAAACTGAATTCTTATCAAAAACGATTTCTCATTATCTCACGATTTTTAATATTTAGGAATCAATTTTGAAACCAAAAGTTGTACTAGTTCTTACTTTAATAGAAGACTCAAGCTGAGATGAAATTTATTCTTAAGATTTGGAATCCATACCATAAATCGTTTGAATCGTTAGAGAACGTGTCGATATATATACGATATATGAATAGGCTAATGGCAAAACTCGTTAAATTCATTTCTTTGAAAAAAATGAGATAGTGGTTGCTCTGGTAACCTTAGTTGGATAACTATTATTTCCAAATAGTATTCAGTAGAAAAAGCCATTTTAACTAGTTGAAAATTGAGATTGAAATATGTGCCAATTACCAAAACTTGTTAAATCCCAAACCTGCAAATAACCTCATGAGAAAAGCAGAATCAAACCTGGTTAATTACATATTTCAAACAATTTGAGGTTTCGTACTGTATAGGATTAGTATAGTAATCTGAATATTTATTGCAACTCTTCGTAAATCATTCGAAATTTTATTTGGCAGAATTTGAAGTGTATGCTTTCATTATTATTTTTTTTTTTATTTTTGGACTGAAAATTAAAAAAAAAGAAAATGAAATCTTTAGTTTTACGTCCCACGGTTATGCTGGTTAGGCTAAAGGAGATGGTGATGATGAGAAATGAATGAAATGGTGGAAAAGAAAGTGGGAGGAAACGGGAGAACCCCGAGAAAACCCACGAGCATGGTGTTTTTCCAGCACAAAGTCCACATGGCGCGAGCTGGGATCGAACCAGGGACCTCAAGCACCGGAGGTGAACGCTATTACTGAGCCACCGCGCACCCTGGACTGAAAATGGAGACACTATACGTCTTAACCTAACTGTTCGTGAAACTTTTCTGTGCTTATTTGCTTTTCTAGATTACTAGACAAAATCGAAAGAAAACGATACTCTAAGCAGCGATGATCATAATTTTGTTATCAGACAACACCAAAATTGTCTAGAAAACGTACAAGACACATTAAAAACTGGAAACGAAATGTAGCCTAAAAGACAAGGTGAGTGGACCATCCTATGCTTAAAAGTCGTTCGTTTGTTTTGTATTTCAGGGTAACTTTTTACTTTGAACAGAACATTGTTGGATTAGGTTCTTCTCTAAACGGTCTCTTCAGCTTCGGCAGAACCTCTTTCTTAAAATGTCTCGTGTCAATTATCATTCAAAATTATAACATGCTTCTGGTACAACATGTTAAAAAATGTTGCCACTTATTTAACATTTCTGATTCTCTTTCTGCCACTGTTTTGCTCAAACTCAACATTTGCACATTTTGTTTTGCTATATTTCAAATTCATATATGGGATAATTGGCAAATTAATATTCACCCTATGTTAGTCCATAAAAGGTTACAAACTCTTCCAAAATATAGTCATTCAGTTTAGAAATGAATATGGATAGGTATAATTAATTCCGCTTGTAGTTACGAAGGGTTTGACGATTGAAAGCAGCTCAAAGCTCACGTTTTACAAAGAGGTTTTTGAGGAATAGAAAACCGAGAAAATGGTGATGCACCAGAGGTCGACGACGATATGGATTTCCATTTAGTAGATGATGATGGAGAGGAGGTTACATAATTCAATTTTTTGCACATTTGGATCCATTGTTTTCAGTTTAGAACAAAATTAATGTAGAATTTATGTATCCATATTCATTTGTGCCAATCTTGTGCAATGTATAGTTGATAATACATCCCCCCCCCCAATATTTTAGTAGGTATAATACTGATTTCTGACTCTGACTCCCTTTCTTTTTGACAGGTTTTGTATCTTTAGTTTCAACAAAAATGGCCGCTCGTCCAGATGCAAAAGCTGTTATTTCCATTTACATACGCAAAACCTGTTAAATCCAAACTATTTTCTTCAATAACGCAATTCACATACTAGTGTGATTATACAACTTTCGACAGACCAACACTCACATTATTCTTAATTTTTTAATGTTTTCTAGTTTCTAACGTTATTTTTCAATTATGACGCGTTTAAACAGTTTTTCTCGATTTGTCACAAATTTTAAAATATGAATTTAACGGGTTTTGCTATTCGCCTACTCATATATATTCGTATATATCCATGGTCCTAGTAAATACATAAAGGAGTTTTGGTAATCTTAACTCCTCGAAAATAGTTAATATAATATTAATCTATATATTTTGCATTTCTTAATTCTTTACATACTAGGGAATTTTCTCTTATATAATTTCCCTCTAGTTGAATTTCCACGATTTTTTCTTATTGTCCGCCATTTTAGGCGTAACGAGGATCCTTTTCCGCCTAAAATGACGAACACAAATCTTATCATTTATCTGTCAGGTCAGATAATTGGTTAGGCGAAACGAGGATTAGGCCAAACGTGGCAACACGCCCTCTAGCACATTCCTCATGATACAATTCCTTCTTAGCCAATGTCCCAACCAGTTTCTCTTCCTGTTCTTAAGTCTTCATCCCGGCGAAATTAAAATACCGCCAATTTTATAGTAGTTATGTAATATCTTCAATAGATAAAAGATAATTGAAATATGGAACAAGAGCGCCCTAGACAATATTATTTTGCGTGAGGTACTGTTATCACAAGTCACCTAGTGGCTTTCCGTTTTCAGCTGTTTAGAAACGCGAAAATAAATGCCGATTTTCAAAATGGCTCGAAATCGAAAGCAGATAAGTGAGTCGTGATAACGGTTTCTCATGTAAAATAATATTGTCTAGGGCGCTCTTGTTCCACATTTCGATTATCTTTTATCTATTTGAAGATATCACATAATTACTGTAAAATTAGAGGTATTTTAATATCGCCGGGATGAAGACTCTTAATATCTAAAATTATTCTGTTCTCCACCACCATTTCTAAAGCCCTCTCATACACTTTTCCGTTCGACCCAGCTAACTTTCTCCATTCTTCTGCAAAAATCACATTTCGAAAGTTTCCAGTCGTTTTTCATCATTTTCCATGTCTCTGGCCCATACAGTACAATACTCTACTTCGAAGTATCTTCTTGCGATAGTTTACTGCTGTCCTTTTCGAATAACTGGACTTGCAAAGAAACCAAGGAGATTTGATATCGAACTGTAAATATGGAAATGTTCTCAAATTGTGAATTAATTGTAGAATATTGTATTGAATAGCTTGAGGAATCATTTAATACGTTGTATTTCATTGATTAACAAGAATATGCTATCTATGAAAATGTTAATCTGTCGAGATTACGATTTCGATTTAATTGATTAATTGACGACTACTTTTAAAAATCCGCCGTTGAAAATGTAAAGTGTGTATTTTGTACATTTTGTTGAGTAATATTGCAAAATTTGTAATGTATCAATAAACCTAAAAAAATAGATCAATGCATAGTCAAAGCACTGTATAAACGGAAAAACCCAGTGAAAACGCTAAATTAATTTCTTAGAGTAATAAATTAGTGAAGAGCGCACAATCACATGCAAAAATAAAAATATACAAAATAACAATTAGAGTGCAAGTTTTTTTTTTTTTAATGTGATTGTTAATAATAGTCAATTTGAATTTTTATTTTAAGGTCTTTTAGCATAATAACAGAGATAACTAAACTTCTTGTAGTGGGAAGAATTCAAACTTTCAATTTTATCCATAATCAGATGGTACAGCACATCGTTTGCAGACAGACTACTGTACTAGGTAATCTTGGTCCCTCCCGAAATTAAATCCTGGTTGCGCCACTGATAGCGGTTGCCAGTTAGTTACACGAGGATGACTACCTAACAGTAAGAACTTTAACAAATATACTTTTCGGAACATCTTATACTTTAGGGATCCCTCTCCCACCATTTTCAAGTTACAATTAATTAATTATAACTTGCAGGGTGGCATCGCATTCCTTTGCTGGTGGGCATACTCCGTATGTAATTTACTCTATCGGCAAGATCTGTTTGTCGCCTGACTGTTAAAAGCCTATACTTTGGAACTAACGTACTTCAGCGACTTACGTGAGAAGAGTGACATAAGTTTAATATACGAAATAAACAAGACTGTTTACCAAATGCTAACGTAGCATATGAAATTACAGGCTTCGCTGTTTAATCATTGGTTTCAAACGTATTGTCATGTCATTGTCCCTCTTTTCCGGCACATCCTTCTTCGAGTAAAGATAAACAGAAATCCTTCTTTTGAAAAACTTTTGTCTTAGTTTCAAGGATGTTGTTAAGCAGCGGAGTCAGTCAGTCTGGCTCGGAAGGACCAATTTTAACCATTTCTGCTTTTCCCTATTGTACAGGTGTCTGTCCGTCGAGGCGGCACCACACAACCTCCCAACGACATTTCAAACACCCATCTCACATCAAGTGGAAACAAAACCTCCACACGAGATACGTTTAAAAAAAGATTTTTTTTTTTTTTTTTAAAGCGATGACACAACACCACCGAAATTGCTCACCTACTCAGAAGCTTCCAAAAAATCATGACAAAGTTCTTGGTGTTCTATTTTTACAAACACATCTCGCATTTATTTTAAAATTTGGTTTGGTCGTTTGTCTCCCGAGAGATGCACACACGCACCCCTACGCATTCATCTACTTTGGTGGCAGCTGAAGAAGAAGGACCCCTTTCTTTCTGAAACGATGCGTAACGGCCAAAAAGAAACTAAGCTTTACATGGTGTTTGGTGTGGTAGAAAATAAGTTTCACCACTTATCCACATAGATACATCCATTGCAGGTGAAGTCTACTTCGTTCTTCCGTTGACACAACACATATGCTGTAGCTCTCTTCTACAGTTTCCTTTATATATATATATATATATATATATATATATATATATATATATATATATATATATATATATATATATATATATATATATATCCCTTTGTTCACTTCAGCAGTATCAAATGTTGGTTTTGCAAATTCTAATCACTTTTTGTAGGCTCGCGACAAGATCTCTGATCGGAGTAACCCCACTTCGATTCCTCTATACAAGCCTTATTCTTCCCATTAGTTCATAGAGTTTTGCCTACGATGTTGAGTCAATGCCGAAAATTTTGTGTCCCCAAAGCAGTGACGACTGACGACGCGAGCTTTAATTTCATGGGGGAGCGAGGCGAACGGAGGATTAGAATTTTTGGGGACAACTGTTTTTTGCATACCGGAAAGGATAGTTTTATATTACATAAGCTATATTATAATACGACATATTTCCAGGTTAGTCAAGGAAGGAGAGGGTAGCCACTGGGGCAGGAAGTTCTAATTCGGATGTCACTTCTCCATGGATGCATGTTGAAAGACTAAGTTCTGTTGAAACCAGGAGTAAAGGTGGAGCTCAAAAGCTAGGGGAACGCATGACATCACGCTGACCCCTGTGCCTACCTTTGCCCATTGTAATTTCTTAGGAAGGTGCGGGGACGCCATAGATATTTTTTTGGAAGTGGGGTAATGGAGTCCCCCGTGTTCCTCCTCACTTTTACCCCTGGTCGAAACCCAATCAACCACATGAAAAATGAAATGAAATGAAATCTTTAAGTATTACGTCCCATAGTTATACCGGCTAGGCTAAAGGAAACGGTGATGATGAGTAATAAATGAAATGGTGGAATGAAAAAAGTGGGAGAATCCCGAGAAAACCCACGGACTCGGTGTTTGTCCACCACAAAGTTCACTTGGCGCGAACTGGGATCGAACGAAGGACCCCATGAACGCTCTACCACTGAGCCACCGCGGCCCCCAATCAACCACATATTTCAATAGTTGAACAAAATATGTAAGATTGTAATATTCAAATAATAATACTAATAATTTGAATAACAAACTATTCTTCGTACAACGATCAATTTTTCGAAGAAGGAACAATTGTTAAATAATCACTGAAATTAGGTACAATGGTTGGAATAGTTATTCGAATAATAAGCAATTGTTCAAAAAAAAAAAATTGTTTTGAAAAATGACAGGTGGAAGTAATTGAGTAACGAATAAGTTCGAATAATTACTTAAAAACAGTAGAAAATAATAGTCTAATATTGGTTACAAAGTTTCCCGAATGAACTCTTCAGAACTTTGTTTTTTTTTTTATTTTTTAAGAAAGGTCTCTACCATAGATGGCCATTTTCCACTGGGCTCGCTCGCGCTCACCTGTATCAACTGGGCTCGCGCTCATCTCTCTTGACTGGGCTCGCACTCACTCGGGCTCGCGCTCATCTCTCTTGACCGGGCTTGCACTCACTTGGGCTCGCGATCACTTCTCTCAACTTAGCTCGCGCTCATTCGCAATCGCGATCATTTCTCTTAACTGGGCTTGCGCTCACTCGGGCTCGCACTCACTTGTCTCGATTGGATTCGCGCTCACTGGGGCTCGCGCTCACTAATCTCAAGTGGGCTCGCACTCACTTATTTCATTGGGGCTCGGGCTCACTCGGGCTCGCGCTCAATTATTGAGCCCGAGCCCGGTTGAGCGCGAGTGCCGAGCTCATGAGCGTCGGGCTTGCGAGTTTGGACATCTCTGGTCTCTACAGGGCGAGTCAAAAGTCCCTTACCATCCGTTATAAAATGGAAACAAGTGTGGTTAGCTTGAATTGGTAATTGTAGGGACACGTTAGACCGAAGGGAAACCTTTTTCACCTGACACGCACTATAAAAGGTTCCTCCACGGAGTAACGTATCCCTATAATTACCAATTGCAGCTATTTACACGTTATCGTTGAATAAAGGTAATATTCATTGTCCGAAAACGGAGAGATTCAATTTAAAGAAAGTAGAAGAGAGCCAGGTAAGAGAGGAATACCAGATTGAAGTTTCGAATAGATTTTCGGCTTTAGAAGATTCGGAGTGCACTAGTGTTGAGGATACCTGGATTGAAATTAGAGATAGCATTAAAATTTCAGCAAAAGAAAAATTGGGACACGTGGAAATACGTAGGAACAAACCATGGTTCGACCAGGAATGCATAAAACTAGCAGAGAAGAGAAAACAGGCAAAATTACGCTGGCTACAAAATCCGAATGAAATGACTACACAAAATTTCGCAGATACCAGGCGGGAAACTTCCAAAACTTTTAGAACAAAGAAACGCGATTTTCTGAAAGCTAAAATTAAGGAACTTGAAGATAATAGTAAAAATAAAAACATCCGGGACATGTATAAGGGAATCAACGAATTTAAGAAAGGCTATCAACCTCGTGCTTATATATTAAAGAAATCTGACGGTACAGTTCTCACTGACACGGATAGCATCTTAAATAGATGGAAAGATTTCTTTGACGATTTGCTTAACACGCAACCAAAAACTAGTGTTCGTGGAGAAAAGGAGATACACACCGCAGAACCGTATATTCCAGAACCCAACCGAATAGAAGTAAAACCGCTATAAAGAAATTAAAGAAACACAAATCTCCGGGTGTAGATGAAATTCCGGCTGAGTTAATTTTAGCTGGAGGCGAAAAATTGTGGAACAAGATACACAAACTCATTCTCCTTATCTGGAACAAGGAAGAATTGCCACAAGAGTGGAAAGAATCAATCATTGTTCCAATCCACAAGAAAGGCGACAAAACTGACTGTAATAATTATCGAGGCATTTCTCTTCTGTCAACATCCTATAAAATCTTTTCAAATATTCTGTTAGCAAGACTGACCCCATACGCAGATGAAATTATTGGAGATTATCAGTGCGGATTTAGACGAAATCGATCAACTATCGACCAAATATTTACCATTCGTCAAATACTCGAAAAAAAGTGGGAATGCAATACCCCGGTACATCAACTATTTATTGATTTTAGAAAGGCGTACGACTCGGTTAGGAGAGAAACCTTATACAACGTTCTTGCAAAACTTGGAATACCGAGAAAACTAATTAGATTAATTAAGATATGTTTAAATGAATCCCAAAGTAAAGTCCAGGTAGGAAATTTTTTGTCCACGAGCTTTCACGTCGAAAATGGCCTGAAACAAGGAGATGCGTTGTCGCCATTATTATTTAACTTCGTTTTGGAATGCGCTATAAGGAAAATCAAAGATAGCAACCAGGGCCTACAGTTGAACGGTATTCACCAGGTTATGGCATATGCTGATGATGTAAATTTAATAGGAGATGACAGGAGAACAACAGAAAGAAATGCAGAGATCTTATTAAACGCTTGCAGGGACATGGGTTTAGAAGTAAATGCAGAGAAAACTAAATACATGGAAGTGCGTCGGGACCGGAATACAGCAAATTATGGATGCGTTAAAATATTAAATAATACTTTTGATAAAGTGGATACTTTCAAATATCTAGGATCAATATTAACAGGGAAAAATCATATTCACGGAGAAATTAAATGTCGACTAAAAGCAGGGAATTCGTGTTACTATTCGGTTCAAAATCTCTTGTCGTCGCGAATTCTGTCGAGGAATTTGAAACTTAAAATATACAAAACGATAATCATGCCTGTTGTTCTGTATGGCTGCGAAACATGGTCACTTAATCTGAGGGAAGAACATAGACTGAAAGTATTTGAGAACAAGATCCTGAGACGAATATTCGGACCCAAGAGGAACGGGAATGGGGAATGGCGGAAACTTCATAACGAGGAACTACATAATTTATATGGTTTACCCAACATTGTTAGGGTCGTCAAATCTAGGAGGCTTAGATGGGCGGGTCATATAGCTAGAATGGAAGAAAGTAGAGACGCTTTCAAAGTCTTGACTGGAAGACCAATCGGAAAACGACCATTAGGAAGACCTAGGCGCAGATGGGAGGACAATATTAAGATGGATCTCGCAGAGATTGGAATACAAAGTAGAAACTGGATGCAGTTATCTAAGGATAGAAGTCAGTGGAGAGGTTTTGTGAACGCGGCATTGAACCTCCGGGTTCCATAGGCCATAGAGTTAGTTAGTTTTTTTTTTTTTTTTTTTTAAGCTATTTACACTCGTTTTCATTTGATAACGGGTTGTAAAAGATTTCTGACTCACCTTGTGTATATCCATATTCCGTACAGTATCATTTACACCATTCGTTCACTTCTCGAAACATGGAACGGTTAAATAACAATTAATTTAATCATGCTCAGAAACAGTCACATTTTCTCAACTAGGTGCCAAAATTGTTTTGAGGTACGAAAACGATTGTTGAACATGACACTACTGCAGATCGTACAGTATTTTCACATGAAGCATTTCGCAGAATACACGATGTCAATTTGTGTGTTTGATAAAACAAGATAGATTACACACACAACAATTATGGAAATAATTTATACAATAATAATGTCAAATTAGGTTTAAATGCGTATATACGAAGAATCAAACGTGTTCTCAGGAATGTTTGCTGAAAGTGGCCCAAAGCACTTCTTTTTTTGGGGGGAGGGGGTCCAATAGTTTATGTAATATTAAATCTGTCTTATTGTGCATCTGAAGAGGCGATAAGCAATTGTCAATTATTACCATCTATGTTTTTAGAAAAAATGATAGAACTAGATACTTACAGTAATTATGTGATATCTTCAAATAGATAAAAGATAATTGAAATATGGAACAAGAGCGCCCTAGACAAGATACCGTGAAATCTGTACCGTGAAATCTTATTTTGCGTGAGATACCGTTATCACAAGTCACCTAGCGGCTTTCCGTTTTCAGCTGTTTAGAAACGCGAAAATAAATGCCTATTTTCAAAATGGCTCAAAATCGAAAGCAGATAAGTGAATCATGATAACGGTTTCTCATATAAAATAATATTGTCTAGGGCGCTCTTGCTCCACATTTCGATTATCTTTTATCTATTTGAAGAAATCACATAATTACTCTAAAATTAGCGGTATTTTAATTTCGCCGGGATGAAGACTCTTAAGAAAGTCTACAAATGTTAGTGGAGTTACGAAATGTTGGGGGGAGTACGGATCTGGTGGATCCCCCATGGGTACGCCCCTGCAGAGAATTGAATTTGTATTCTGAAAGTGTTGCACTTTTATCTTGAACTCAGTCCCACTGATTCATCAAAAAAATCAAGGCTTTGTTCGATGAGGTATTGTAGGACAATAACCTAAAGACTCTTTAAACTTTGGTTAATAACTCAAATACGTAATCTCTAATCTAGAAATTGAAAAGTTTTTATCGGGATCATGATGGAAAATGAAACGACACTCCACTGTCTCATTACGTGAAATGAATAATTAGTCCGTTTCGTGCATGAAACAATAAACATGTCATGATAGAACAACAATAACTTCTAATAAACATACATGCAGTACGTATTTCAAAATGATCGGGGAAACTTGTTTGAACAGATGTACAATACAAAACCTTTGTACCTCGCAATTCATATAAAACAGAATTACAGAGAACTATGGCATCTTATTGTACGTTTTGACAAATTGTAATGACTTCTTCACAATTACAGTTATTACGCAAGATTGTGATGTGTGTGCATCACAATTAAAAGCGACAGCAGGTGTGTATGTATGTATGTATGTACGAATGTTTTTGTGCGTGTGTCACCAACGATGCGATGTCTTACTGTCCAGATGACATACAATGCGGAGACAAAAATCAGAATTATTGGTGACAAACAGGACTATTGGTTGTTTAATGTATATATGTCCTTTTGCCCCCTTCCGATTACAACACATGTTATCCCATGTCATGATCACGAAATAGAGAGAAAAGAGTTAGACTAACATACACAGACTGTTTGGCGACAGTAAAAACCACAAGTTTTTATTATTTTTATGTTTTCTTTTTTACCCTTTACTATCCCACATATACGACATCACCAATTAACTCTTATAATTACACAGACGGTCACAATTCATTACACTTGCCTTTTGTCATTTTCAATACACCCATGATGATACTTGTGTAATTTTTTAAAAGTTGAATCTTTAGTCGTCTATTTTTTTACTCCGCCTCTGAAGTAGGGTTGACAATTTTCTCTCTTTGAACAAAAGAAAAATATATATTCTGACACTGACTTTGTACTATATAGCATGTACGTAAGTGAAAGTCACCAGTGAAAGTGAATACATTTCGCATACATAATCTTTATCAATAATTTTGGTGCGGCTGAATGAAAGTATGTCTTAAGTATAGCTTCCTTTGCCATAGGGAGGATGTAATACTAAAAATTGCATTTAAAATTGATCCAAACATTTCAAAGTTATTGATAAATAGAAAACGTACAAAGAGGTACATCCAGGGCCGGATTTCCATGTTTTGCGCCCAGGGGCCCTAGAGAAATTGCCGCCCCTCACTACATCAATGACATCGCTGTCCAAAACTTCCATTCTCCTGGATCCACTTCTTAAAGTATTTTACTATATTACTATACTAATTATTACGATTACTAGTTATTACTGCTGTTATTTCTTATCACTCATTTTATGTAATATACTGTATTTTAATTCCTATATCTGGCCAATATTTGGGGTAGATTCCTTCTGCCTAACTATTCAACATTACATGGTATAAAAGACTGCAAAATATAAAACAATCTTAAATGATATAAAAGAGTTATATTATTGTACCCGAAAGTTTACAAAATGAAGTTTCTGGAAACTTTTGTGTAACAAAACTGGTTACGTCTTACGCTAATGTAGGCCACACTGCTTCAAGGCGAGCGAAATAGTTTTGTTGGTAGGGCATTGGTTTCGCATTCGGAAGGTCGCGGGTTCGATCGTCACCGCCGACCATCCCAAGTGGGATTTTCCCTATTTCTTTCACTTGTAGTTATATATCGAGTGTAAAATGGTCTCCGGGCTGTATCTGGGATTTATTGAATAAATAAATAAATAAATAAATAGATAAATACACCCCAATTTGTGAAAGTACAATTGTCGAACTGCTCTTTTCAGCAGACATCGACAACTGATCAAACTTCCATAATAACCAACGGACTTATGATAATATTTGCTATGGCTAATCTGCTACAATATTATAGTAGTCACGGCCATTAAAAAATGGCTTTCACTTATTTTATTTAGTCGTTGATGAAATGTGTATTTTCAATAGTTTCATCGTTTTTTAAATATATTTTTTAAATTGCCATCCCTCAAAATTTGCCGCCCTGGTCTCGAGCCCATGTGGCCCATGCCTAAAACTGGCCCTGGCTACATCCACAAACATTGCTGGCAAATGTGTACAATGATGTTATTAAAAGTCGTCTCATCCACAAAAGAAGTTCTGGATGTAATTTTCGATCTTCTACACATATGGTGGAATTAAGTAATTTTTTGCACCTCATACAGGTATAGAAGAATGCATTGCGTGTAACATACACACAAATGTTTTATATTATTGTATTTAGGCAATCTGCATGGTTCTTAGCTCGATTCCCGGCCGGTGCGTCCTAATTTGCAGCGTCCACCCACGTCGTGAGGCAAACTGGGGAGTCACGTGAATAAAAAGACGTGACGACAACTAGGTCTAGGAAGCTACTGATACGTTTGTTAGAGACAGGGCAGTGCACTAATCACGTGTTCGTCACTAGACTGGACGTTGTTCATCTGATCGCTAACAGATAACGTTAGAGTTGCTCAGATCCACAAAAAAGGGCTGTTACTCTACATGGTTTGGTCTATTGTACTATGATAATCTGAAGTTACATCTAAAATATCTGTTTGACTTTTAAACATTATCGCGTAATCTTGGGCATTAAGGTTGGTTTAAAGGAACAAAATTTGCCGATAGATGGCACTACATTCTTCGTATCTCTCTCATGTATTTTTTATCTTTTACGAAAATTCACGATTTCTCTTACAAATTTCAACCTACAGACTTCAAATTTTTAGAAAAGGAACTTCATAATCTATCAAAGGCAATAATCTGTGCCGATTCTTTATTTAGAGTTTTCTTCATTGTTGAAATGGCTTGATTGTTGAAATGAATATCCAAAACTTTAACAATGGAACTGTTTCAACAATGTAGAAAATTCTAAATAAAAAATCGGCATGGATTGTTCCCTTTAATAGGTTATGAAGTTCCTTCTCTAAAAATTTGAAGTCTCTAGATGAAATTTATAAAAGAAATTGTAAATTTTCGTGAAAAGTAAAAAATACATGGGAGAGATACGAAGACTGTAGTGACATCTATCGGCAAAACTTGCCCCTTTACACTAACCTTAAGTGCACATTGTCCTTCCCAAACTCACATATGGGATTCAAGAAAACCATAATTTATATTCAAAATTCACTTGAGTGACAGTACCTTAATAATCGAAATCCAGAACGTTTACATTTAAGTCTCTTGGACTCTCCAATCCCACTTCGAAACAGTCTCATGACAGTTATATTTGTTATGTAACCTTTGACAAATATCTTACCTGGAAGCCTCATCTCAATGTAATAACGTAAGTAATATAATGCAATCTTTATAGTAGAACGAGGGAAAACTACATACTTTTTCCTTTTGACGACTGTATCTCTTGAATAGTGTGGTGATAAAAGACAAACTATACAGCCATGAATAGCTACAGTGTTAACGCACAATTACTTTAAGTAGCTATCACATGTTGAACTTCTATGGTGCACCGACATTGGAGAATTGACTAATGAAATTTGACATCTTACCCCAATATGTCGGAGAGAGATGCCTAGTGCTTCGGGGAATGATGCCGCAATAATAAATTATCTTACAATTAACAAAGAAATGCGTTAATGATTTTATTTCAGTACAAACACGTACAATAAGCTTGTCATGTCCCAACACAGTTATATGTAGCATAAAGCAATACATAGAAGTATGAATATAGTTAGTTTGAAAACATAGTACTTCTCATACAAAAGGAAACTTCAGTACTAAGTTAAAAGCAGTATTATGTAGGGGCTTCAAGGTTAACATGTTTTATAGGATTAGTTTATATCCGTAGAACAAGTATTAGCTACATTCTAATGCAATATTCAATCTTCATGTTTACCTAGTAGTTAGTATAAAACACTGGAAAATACGCGTACATTACAACTCAAACAAAATTAAACCCACTAGTCATGAAAAACAATATGGTCAATACGGTGTTTCCTACCATATCAGTACTTACATTTTTAACATTTGAACTCAGTTGTGACATGGAACACATGTACCAGGAAAGTGTACAATTTTCGTGTAACCACATGTTACAGATCATACACCTGATCTATGCCACATTTGGACCTTTGGATCGTACTATCATCGGCCGCATGTACAGGAACAATCACTGGAGTGAACATCCTTTTTGTTATTTAGACATAACTATTTTTGCATCTCATCTCATCTCTTAGAAGTTTCTTCAATTTGCAACCAGAGCTTCCTCCAGAAGTCGAAGAAGACATTGTTGCTATTTCGGCGTTTACTTGCTGCTTATCCCCAGTGTGTTTTGAGAGTGTACTTTCAGTGTCATTCAAAACATGTGCTGGTCTTCCTAGTTTCCGTTTTCTACCAGTTGGGATTTTTTCATGATCTACAGGATGAATTGGAGATGTCTTCAAAAGATATTTTCTGAGGCAGAGAGGATGAACGTACAACATTAACGGAAGATCCAGGAATGGAAAATTGTGAAAAGTCATTTAAGCAGCAAAGACTTGCAGAATCTCGAGGAAGATGTTCAGAAAGAGTGATGCCGCCTGATGGAGATGGAGAAGCACGATAATTTCATTTGCTATAGCACGGCCAACAAGAGATGGTCTCTGACGTTTCTTACCACATGCAGTGGGACATTGCAGCCCCTACTTTAATACCAGTGTTACCAACCACGATCACTCTGACTTATACCATTAATTAAATTGCCACTACAGTTGCACCGAAAAAAAAAAAAAAACCTGACACACGAGTAGTGGCAATGTCACTGCGAGCTGTAAGAGACGTTCTTTTACTGGACGCACTATAGTAGAAGCAACACTAAAATCTGAAGTAGCAAAAGCTTCATCAGGGACGATATTAGGATCGTAGGGCAAATTCCACTTGCTTGGAAACCTGAAGTACTGTTCCTGTGTGTTGCAAGAAATTAAATGTTAGTGTATAAAACAATACGAAGCCTTGGATAAGCGATAAAAAACAATACGAAGCCTTGGATAAGCGATAAACTTTTTTTCGTATGAATTATTCGAGTTTCAAATTTCAGCAATTTGTGGTTCAATAGTGACACATATCTATGTATTCATCCATTCTTCTAATGTACTTCATATCAAAAACAACGATTATAGGAAAGGCCATACTCCCAGCCAACCACAGATAACCATTTGCTTTTTCTTCTGGAAAGTATAATTGTATCCAATTAGAGTTTCTGACTAATGGAAAACAAAACGTGAAATTTCTATGACTATAGGTTTAAAATGCAATTGAAATTGCATGATACGATATAGGAACCAATATACATTAATCAAGGGGCCCTGAAAGCAACTGCAATTATCGGGAAAATAATTAAAAATGCTACATTTCCCTGAAATGTAAATATTCCTTAATGCAAAGATTAGGCAGAACAGGGATTTCTCTTCTGCCTAAAAATAAGATATATAAAAAAATGTACTACAAAGTGCTGGAGGATCCATTTAGTCAGAACAGAAAGGAAACATTTAAATAAGTGAATTTCGAAATTTGGGGAAATTTCCCTCTTGCATCCGCTTATCCTTGGTCGATTTCAAATGCAACCAATGAGCTTCTAATTGTAAGTTGGTCTTATAAGTCAAAATCTTTTATTAATATAACTGTACTTAATCTTAAACATTGATTTGAACTATTTCTTCTGACTGTATCATCAAACTATTTCATTGTGAACATACATTATAAAAAATGCTATAGCATGGAGGCTAGCTCCCCAAAGATTTATGCCCTTTATTTGAGGTATTTACTAATAGTCTGTATGAAATGTTTGAATACCGGCAACGAAAAGACAGTGAATGATCATGAGTTCGCTTTAAGGTATGACAATTTCATAGTACTGATGGTTAATAATCTCGTACATAAATTCCCTACTTAGTACAGAAGTTTCTTCATCACCATTTTAGGTGAGATAGTGTTTGGCAAGACGGAAATTCCCATCTCGCCTAAAATGGCAGAAATTCTAATATTGAAGAAATTAGTCCTTGATAAACCGTTAGGTGATTTGGGATTAGGTGAAATTGGGAGGACATCTGCATTTCCACTTGACTCATCCGTACTTTAAAAAAGTAGTGGTCAAAATTATTGTGATATTGCACGTAACACGAAGAACTAAGATTCTTGCGTGACAAGTTGAGTAGGAAACAGGTGGATTCAAAAGGCGAGACCGAGCACTGCATGTGACATTTCAAAAGATGCACCTGAAAAGTGCGGCATTTCTTGAAACTTGAAAAGTTTCAGAACCTATAGATGGTCTTATCTCTTATGTCATTAGCATTACTAGTGGTCGAAAGTTCACGAAATTTCTTCTGGTATCGCGGACACAATGTCCACCAAATACATGTAACATTACACTTCATTTTGAAACAAAAATTGGCAATTTTAAAGAGCATATTTTGCTAATTTTCAACCTTTAGATCATTTCCTCCGATTTTAGTTAGTTTTTTTTTTCACCTAAGTTTTGATGATTTTTTCGTAATTTTTCCCAAGTGTCGGTAATTTTTCATTATTTTTTTGTCAACCTTTTAATTTTGGCAGTACTTCGAGACTCTGAACAAAGGTAAACACATTTTCTCATAAGATGACAATTTACAAGCAAAATAAAGAAGATTCTAACTTTGTTCGTGTGTTGCCAAGTCCACGATATAGTACTTGAGCGAGTTGATTTTGAGTTTAACATCCCTGTTAGCAGCGAGGCTATATGAGACGGGACCTACTGATTAACGTGGAATCCGAACTACATGAGCTTCCGCCGAGAATCGAACCCAGTTCTCCCACTCCAAAGGTGGGTACGCTAACCGCTTAGCCACGAAGGAACGCATGATATAGTACTGTAACCATGTGTAAGGTAAATGGAAAAGTTGGAGTTTTCATTTTCATTAAATATTTCCAAAATTAATTTGTGTTTGTAATATTTTTAAAATAATTTCTTACTTTGAAATAATTATGATTTTTTTTTTTTTTGATGGTCTGTATTTTGCAGGAAAGTCGCAACGTACTTAGGAAATCCCCTTCCTCTGAATGTGTTCCTGATTTTCACTTTCCGATTTTTCATATACAATTTGTTAATACTAAACAAATAATTACAAGATTTATTTGGATACATTATTTCTTTATGTATGTAGTAACGCGGATTACATGGAAACTTACCCTGCTACATAGTAGACCGAAATGCAGGAAATAAGTGCAGTTTACGTTGATTGCTGGGTCTTAATCATTAAATTGTTTAAATTTGTTTTATTTGGGTATTTCCATTTAAAATCAAACTTACACATTTCAACTGAAGAAGCTACCTTATTTTCTCTCTGGAATCGCGGACACTATGCGGTGGTATCTTCATTTTCAGGATTTTTAGATCATTTTTCACAACTTTATCATCTTCCCATATTTCTAGGGCATTGAATACGTGATATATCTATATATATCTTTTAGGTGACCAACTTCCGTTCCCTAATCATTACATTCTGCCATTCTTAGCAGATACTTGCCGCCAACGGAAAATACTCTACGCATTCACATTTTTCAGCTAACGCTGTTTCAACCTAGAAATTTTATGTTTTATTATCGCACTTCATGTCCTTACTAATAAATACGTATTTTCCAAAAATCGAAACGTATTTGACTGTTATATTTTCTCCGCTCCTACTTCTATATTGATATCAACCTCTTCGTTTCATTCATCATTGTTTGTGTCTTTCTAGCGTTTATTTTCACCTCATATTTTTCACAACTTTTTCTTAATTTTCACGATTTTTCGGGGTACTCTTGTTCCGTCCCACATTCTGATTCCACTAATTCTTCCATCATTATTCACTTGGTTTTAGAGATGCGCACGAGACGAGTCGAGACAGGATTTTCCTGACAAAATTCGAGTTGAGACACGGCTCTTCCAATAGAGAAGTACACATTTTTCGAGTCGAGATATCACTTTTACAGCACATTTTCGAGACGAGACAGCCACAAATCTTGTCTCGTGCGTATCTCTACTTGGTTTAACCATTGTCTCTCCTAGCCTAACGACCACAATCGTGGGATGTCAAACTGAAAGCTTTCACTTAACTTTCATTTCCCTTCTAGATACATATTACACGTAAATAACATCAGGGAAAGACATCCCCGGCGAATTCCCCTTCCATACGTATTTTCTCTTGTATAGATATTGCATACGCCCTTTCCTATGATTTAATAGTATTGTAGGCATGTCATCTCTGGTCTGGACCAAGACAGTTCTGCAAGCAAACATACGAAACAATGTGAAAATATTTGTAGATTCGAAAATAAAAGTGCTTTCCTCAAACGTTATATTCAAAGTAGTAACTTCGGAAGTAATTTGACTAAATTTTTCTTGGCACAAAAATAAACATAATTTTACATGTGGCATTTTAAGTGCAGCATTACTGAAAAGCAAATCCAAAGGGGTCAATTTATTCCGCAATTATTTGAAACAGAAAATCTGACGGTCGAAACACACTTTTGTGTTCGACTATATAATATATCTTCTAATATTACAGAGTTAGTTATTATTAAAAATAAGAATTCTTTATGGCAAAAGATTTTTGAAACACACACACACAAAATGGTCAGCTCCCACGGATAATCAAACGGAGAATATCTAAATAGGGAACCGGGAACAATTGCCAACTCAACAAGAGAAAGTTCATAAGATCGTTCTACGAATTCGTCAGCATGTGTGGTGTAGCGAGATGAGTGTTACGGTACTCTTCGGGTGATGTTCACCATCTTTCGTCCTCTGGCAAAGAACAAAAATGTAGAGGAAGATCAAAAGGAACTATTTTAAAAAAGAAAAGAAAGAAAAAACAAGTAGAAGGAATTACGCATTAGGACGAAGTGAATGCTTCAAAAAAAATCAGTAACAATATTCTTCTATTGTCTCAATATTTGAAAAGCTTTAGTTCTTTTGTTTCTATGCAAACATACATTAAACCAAGTAAGAACCGTTCAGTAAATAATATTGGTACTACTAGAGATTGAATCCCAAGGTCAGTCATCCTGAATGTTCAACGAATTATAAAAGTTCGTTAAATTCGTTCGTGTCCCTATGTGTGTGTGTGTGTCTGTTATTTGAGATTTTTTTTTTTTTTTCAATTTTAAGCCCTCCATTGGATAGAGCGCCAAAACTATCTGGGAAAGTGATGGATTTTTTCGCGTCACTCTTACCATTCTCGAGATATTGACCAAAAACGTTCCGATTTCGGGAGATTTAAGAGAGCCATATCTCGGGAACCGTAAATCATAGAGAGATGATATTTTGCGAACTTTTCAATTTTGAGCCCTCCATTTTCAGCATGTCTCTTCGTAAAACAACATATCGTAAAATGTTTTTAACATAACTCTTAAACAGGACATATGGGAAAAATTTAGTACTTAAGGGAATTATAAATGGATAGAAGAATTGTTTAATGAGTATAATAATAACGTACATAGAACAATTGGTATAAAGCTTGTAGAAGTTAATAAGAAAAATTAATTATTGTTAAGTTCGTTCTAGAAATTCTCTTGGAGCATTCTCAACTGGTTTTACATCGATATTTCTCAAATCTACCTGGCGAATGCCAGAATGACACATAAGTATGTAAATCCTGGCAGTTATTCGCAAACCTTGTTATTAACATTGATATCAATAATTACACGTTTAGCCTACAAAATCATGTCTGTGAGTCGTAAATGTGAAGGGAACGGGATGGTTAATCATAATGAATGAATATGAAAGAAAGAAAAAACAGTGGAAAGAAAATATCGGAGAAAAAAGGAAGACTTCGAAAAAATTGTAGGGATGGTACCGAGTCTCGGTCTCGTCTCGGTCTCGTCTCGAATTATCGAGACGAGACCGAGACCGAGACGGACTTTTATATACCGAGACGAGACCGAGACCGAGACGGACTTTTAAATACCGAGACGAGATCGAGACCGAGACAGACCTCTATAAATCGAGACGAGACCGAGACGAGACTTAGGTCAGTCTCGAAAGTCTCGGTCTCGTCTCGAATATTGATATCGATAGATACTAAAATTGCCTTCACACAAAATTTGTTTCGTTGCTGTGTTAGATAATATGAGAACAGTTGACTGATGTAAAGTGGCGTATTTACGGGGTGGTTATCGGGGTCAAACCCCTCCCGAAATAAATTTGTGATAATTTTTTGCATTGCACGTACAACGCAAATGTTTCTTACTCGTTCCTCTCTCTCTCTCTCTCTCTCTCTCTCTATATATATATATATATATATATATATATATATATATATATATATATATATAATGGTTGCGGTGCCACCCAGGTCCCCCCTGTATGGGTTCCCAGAGCCCAACTTTAATTTTAAATGGGAGCAAGGGGTGAGTAGTACCTCGTTCGATAGATCTTGAAAAACTAAAAAGCGTTGTGTCAAAAGATCTTTCATATCGGGCACTGTATTCAAAATGGTCGCCAAGACACGTTGCCTCTATCAGATACAGTAAAACGTGCAGTACCACTAATATGAAAATGGTTGAACATTAATGAACCGAACAAAAACTCAAATAGAAAATGTCATGTGGCACATCTATTGATATTGTCGCGGAGACTCCCAGGGCCACCCTTCATGGGGGCCCAGGGCGCAACTTCAAAATTGTAAATGGAAACATGGGGTGAGTGATACCTCGTTCGACATATCTTTAAAAACTAAAGAGTGCTGTTGCAAAAGATTGTTCATATGGGTCACCGTTTTCAAAATGACCACCAAGACATGGTACCTGCATCAGGTAAAACGTCCAGTATCACTAATATGAAAACACCAGAACAAATATTCGAATTGGAAATCACAGAGGGTATTTATCATTCTATAGCTCTGGAATGTTGCAACAGTCGAAAAGATGATTCGAGTGAAAGTGCCATAATGGAGAGGAAGAAATCTAACCCCTAGAAAAGTATCGCTCCAACCTCACTCTGTACGTGAGTGAAGCGGGAAGGATAGGTGAAATTGCAAATGAGAGCCTTAGTTTTTGCAAATTGTATCTACGAAACAAAGTTATTTGAAATGTGTTTTTATAAGAGATAAATGTCTCTGTAATGGGATAAAGTATGTAAAATTCTTGTTAAAAGTTACCTTCCATTTTGATTGCAGGCAATGGTTTGATGCAAAAATGAATCAACTGAAATGCGAAACCAATTTGTCGAACAATGCAATTTTAGAACAATGTTTACAAACGTTGGTTTTGTTCAACAGTCGTCTGCGTGATATTGGTTCGCTTCTTTTCCTTCTATGCCTTCTTGCATGTGATAGAATATGAGTTTCACTGAGATGTCCAGTTACATTCCGAATAACTTTCAACGGTAATTTCAGTTATCCTTAGTAACGAAACGGTACATACTGATGCAGATATGTTCCAAAAATCTTGCACGCAATGCGTTAAATTATCAGGGGCGAAGAGTCGGTAAAATGTTGTTAAACTTGAATTTCACCTTATTTTTATTCACCTTATTTAACTTTATGCTTATTCATTATAGTACCAGTCATTTGTACACACAAGTGTTTCAGACAAACCATATCTATTGCAAATAAAACTGAGGTTCTCATTTGAGATTTTACCATTCATTCCCGTTTCACCTACCTACGGGCAGAGATCGGAAAGTTAATTTTCTATCATTTCCTCTTTTGCATCATGTCAATTATACTTTAATAATCTTTTTCCCCGTTGCATTATACTCGAGCCGTGAAATGATAAATACCCTCTGTGCTTTCCTATACGAGTTTTATTCTGTTCATTTATCACCAACTATTTTCATATTAGGGGTCTAGTTGTACTGGACGTTTTTTCTGATACAGGCACCATGTCTTGGCGGCCATTTTGAAAACGGTGACTTATATGAAACATCTTTTGCTACAACACTGTTTAGTGTTTCAAGATTTATCCAACGACGTATCACTTGACCCATATTTCGGTTTAAAATTTCTAAGTTTGGCCCCCTTAAAAGAGCCCTGGGAGCACTGCGAGAACATTACTCGACGCGCTCCATGCCTTTCCTGTTTTACTTTCTGATTGTTCGTATATCTCCAACTGTTTTCATATTAATGGTACTGGACGTTTTATCAGATGCAGGCACCATGTCTTGGTGGCCATCTTGAATACGGTGACCGATATGAAAAATCTTTTGCCACAACGCTTTTTCCTTTTTAAAGATCAATGGAGCGAGGTATTACTCGCCCCATCTTTCCATTTAAAATTTTAAAGTTTGTCCCTGGTACCCCATGAAAGGCGGCCCCGGGAGGCGCCGCGACACCATTCAGTGTGCCCCATGGCATTTCCTATTTGAGTTTTTGTTCGGTTCATTTATGTTCAACCGTTTTTGAGATATCCGTGGAAAGATTAAAATGGGCCATCCTGGATATATATATATAGCCTATATATATATATATATATATATATATATATATATATATATATATATATATATATATATATATATATATAGCCACGGACCAGTATATGATCAAGGGAGGGGCTAAATCATGGTTTGCCGCTTTATTCAGTGTAAATAAATTAGGATTGAAGCCCATTTTATCCAGTGCATACCTGAGCGTAAAGGGGGGCTATAGTCCCTATAGCCCTCCCCTAGAATCTGCGATATATATATATATATATATATATATATATATATATATTAAAAATGCTGAAATTTTGTACCAAGTTGGGAAATTCTTCTTGATACTCTGCAATATCACTAGATAAACAAGCAATGTTGCTAAAGCAAAATAAAGTTGTATTTTCTCAAATTGCGCAATGTAAAGTATTACATATTTCTAATTTAGTTATTAAAAAAAACACAATAGCTCATATATTATTTAGTGTAGCTTGGAAATCTCTAATAACGCAAATGGCATGGACGGTGCAATGCGCATCAACTGTACCTTAGCATCAAATACTGTGATCATATTTCGAATGAATGAAGGAACAAAGTTACAAGAAACGAAAAAATTTAAATGTTTCTAAAGACTTTACTTTGAAAACGCGCTGACATATCACGTCTCATCATGCAGATGCTTCCAAAAAACTTAAATGCTTATAACGCCATTTACAACAATTGTTATTTCAAATCGTTTCAGAGATACCAAACACATTGGTCGTGATTGTTATAATGACGTATTTGTATTAAATTTTTATAATGATTATTGCTTTCCTTTGCTTTTATAACATTACAACAATAGTTTTTGGTGGTTTTAATTACAACAAGTCGCAGTTACATTATTTTTAGCAGTGTTGCCCACTTAAATAAATTGCTAAATATTATTCTAAATATGTGCAAATAACATAGATAAACTGCAAAATATTTTAAAATTACTCGTAATTTGATTCATTGTGCAAGAATGCTTTCAAGAGACGACGTTTTTCATAGTCTTTGGACTACTTATGATGTTAATGTTTAAGTCTTCGTTCCAGCAATACATGTAAATACAAATTGTAACGGATACATTTTCAGTAACAGTAGTTGTTCCCCCTAAGCCTTAGGCCTGGTGTACACTTTATATTAAGACCGTGCTTAATTAAAAGTTCTAATTACACCCTAATTACATTTCACTTGCTTTAGTTTGACCACCGACCACCTCAAACTCAATACATACCATATAGCTATATGCAATTATTCAAGGACTTACAGTTAGTAATACAAAGTGTTCACTTTTGTTTTGTTTTAGTTTAACGTCCAACAGTTATGCTAGGGCGGCTAAAGGAGACGTAGAGCTAATGATTATAGTGGAATCCGAACCACTTCAATCCTTCAACTTTACCCCTACCAGAAATCGAACTCGGGACCACGCGAACCGAAATCAAGAGTGCTAGCCGCTAGACCAAATGGGGGCCCTCACATTGTATTGATTTAAATCAGTGTTGCCAGATCTGAAGATTAAAAAGTAGCGTGTCTGTACTCCGAAAGTACCGAATTCGAACTATTTGTAGCCCAAATATATAAAAATGAATACTGATGGTGCTAATGAAATAATTTAATATGAGCTGGAAAGTGTGCTGGACGTATTGCAAAAAGAAATTATGATCGACGGACGAAAACATTTCTAGACTGGATCCCACGAGACAAAAACAGCCTAGGAAACTTCCGCATACAAGAAGGTGTGACGAAATCAAGAACCACGGAGGAGTAACCTGGAAAAGAATTGCCCAAGTTAGATAGTTGTGGAGAAGACTTGGAAAGACCTTCATCTAGCAATGGATTGATAATGGTTGATTATGATGATGGTGATGATTTTGTTATATCTGGACCTCGGAGGTAAACTAAACCGTCATAATTTCGTAAGTTTACAGAAGCAAAAAACCGGTTCCTCGACTAAGACTAAATATATAACTTTTACTAGGTAAGGTAGGGTAAAAATGGATCCAAAATTTAATGAAAGTCATAGAACGAAAAAAAATATTTTTGACTATTCAATCCATCATGTTGCAGCAAAACTACGAAAATTAATACAAAAAACTAGAAAGTTAAGAATCACTTGTTTTGGCGAGTGAGAAAAAATAGATACAGATAACTCGAATTACCTATATACTTATGTAATATGTATGTCCATGTTTCGCAAGTAATTTTTAATCAATATAAAATTTCAAAGTAATGAACGCAAGATTAGTTTTCTCGAATAAAGATTGCATGCACCATTGAGAGCTCAGGAATAAGATTAATCTATGTTACGGCACTGGATATGTGCTTACGTAATGCATTACGATCTTATGAACTTGTATAAGAAACAGAATGCACTTAAAATGAGACGCGAACTATGCGAAGCATCGGACTTTGAATCTAACTTGTTTTGTGATCCAACTCGAGACCTCACATAGCAAAGATGAGTGTAGTAGCTCCCACCACAAGGTTCAGGACGTTCGTGTTAAAAAGTGTCAATTAAACACAGAGATGTGAAACGGTAATATAGCATTTCATCAATTTCAAACAAAATACGTATATTGTAGTAATAATTTACCCTATTTGTTAAGATAATGAACGTTATATTTTGTTTTTAAAATGACAGTCAAAGCAGAATATATTGAATAATAAATGAGAAATTGTAAAGTTTCAATTTCGGTACGATTAAATACATTCGTGCTGCTATGTGTTGCGTTATCCGTTAGGAGGTATTGAACAATTCTCATTCAAAGGAAGGAAATAAACTACTGTATAGTAATGGAGTTAATTTAATAGAGTTTAATTGTATACGCAGTTCTGAAGCTAAATGAGACAAAGTCTGTTGCTGAAAGTGAAATATGGGTTCTATTAGGGTTTTAGCGTGATATACCCACTGATCATTGAACCTGGAATACGTGCATGGAAAGCATTAGCACTAGCAAATTAGCTACGAAGAGGTACACGATACCATAATTCTAAGTCAAAATGAAAGCGAAAAATAAGCGGAAACGACAGACTGTACGAGAATAATACTTTCACTATTTTAATTTCACACTATTTATTTCGAGACTTTCGAGACTTTCGAGACGAGACCGAGATTTGGTACTCGAGACCGAGATCGAGACAAGCATCTGTTGACCGAGACGAGACCGAGACGGTGATTTTTTACTCGAGACGAGACCGAGACCGAGACCGTTATTTATCAACCGAGACGAGACCGAGACTGTACAAAGTCTCGTCTCGTCTCGTCTCCATACCATCCCTAAAATTGACAGAAACACAAATTTAAATGACCTGAGATCAAATCAGAGACCCCTAGCACCAGAAGTGAGAGTTTTTCCATTAATAATCCAAGCTACATACTTTTGGTAATATTATTGCATGTTTTAAAATAACTTTTTAATACTTGTTATTTTTGCTTTCCTGTCACAAATCACTTTATAAAAAATATTCTAGTAGTTTAGTTAGAGATTAAAACAGAGAGAGAGAGAGAGAAGAAGAAGAAGAAGAAGAAGAAGAAAAAGAAATAGTTACCCACCACATCCTGAAAAATTATACAGTAGAGCGTCGATTATCCGAAGTAATTGGGGGACATGGGTGTTCGGAAAACTGGTTTGTTCGGATAATCGAACTGTACATGTTTATTTGCCAAAGAGAAGTACTGTACAGTAAATTTATTCATAAAAACAGGCATCTCTTTAAGTATTACAAAGTAACGTACAAAGGCAACTTTAGTAGGAATATATAGTATGTGGTACAGTTTATTGAACAAAAATATATAGTACATATTACATACGCATTTTGCTGGCGGCTTGGCCGGTCAGCAGCGCCTTATGAAGGTCCCATTAGAAGCAATGTTCCGCAAGCGGTGGCTCAGTGCGGCGACTACTGTGGGAAACTTGGTTTGGGAGTGAGGGGGATGATGGACGGTAGGGTGGGAGAGCAACAGGTGCGAGCGAGTACACAGTTCGGTTAAGCGGTCGTTCGGTTGACCGACGTTCGGATAATCGACGCTCTACTGTATATACTTATCGACAAACGGAATTAATCAAACGTGTAATTTCTTTGGCCAATTGAGTCAAAACGGCTGAACCATTTGAAGTTAGTTTTTGAATATAGGCACTATGTACCTAGTTAGCTTGAGTCGATCTTTTTTTTATATATATCATTTTGATAATTAACTATCCATAAGCTGTGATAATTCATTACTCAAAGCGTCCTTCGAATAGGATGATGAAATACGTCAACTCCTGGAATTTTAGATAATCCACATGACATTGTTGTAGCAATTAGTTGCACACTCCACATGTTGATATACAACTTACATTTTTTTCCCTTTTTATTTGAATCAGTATGTGCTAAAAACAAAGCCAATCACTATTTCAATTTTTTTTCAACCTTTTCAGAATCTGTATAGATAGGGTATTGTTTGTTTTTGTACGAAATTTTGCACTCTCTTCTTTCTGGTGCGTACCGCATGTTCATTGTAATTGTAGTGTTAAATTAAGCATGAACTTGAATTTAAAAAACAATAATAAGGTAACTTAGTACAGGGTTATTGCTCGCCAGCATTACGTTAATGATTGTACTTACTTCGTTAGCTCCGCATGAGTGGTGAACGCATATGACCAGATAAGTAAGTAAAGATAAAACTAAAATTACGATTTTAAAAAGATGATATAGTGCGTATGTGCGTATTTAGAGTGACAATGAGAAAATTTATGAGTAACCACCCTCTCTTTACAAGTGAAGATAAAAAAAAGAGAGAGAGAGAGAGAGAGAGAGGTCAACGAACCCAGAAGGGTTATGTCATTCAAAGAGGGAGGATGAACCTTCAGTATCACGTAATACCATCAAGAATCTGCTCTCGTTTTCATCAGCATTAATTACAATAAATTTTTAACTTAACCAGCTCATGAAAAGAGTGGAGTACATGCACAAAAGAAGAGAAATCCATTCTTGTTTATGTATTTTCTTGGATTTGAAGATCCACGTGTCTACTAAGTTATGGGGTCGTTAAAAAAAATCTTTCTTTAGACCTACACAAGCTATGTGCAAGAGTAAGCCACTTATGGGTTTGTGTACTGTTTATAACTGTATTCACATATAAGACTTGCTAAATCGAACACAGCTGATAAAGTCACGTGGATCTCCACTAAGGAATGTGCAATATGACAATTAAAAGCGAATGCTACCCGCATCAATTAGTGGATGGGAGAGAAGCAATGCTTTAGTTTTTTTGAAGACCCGTGGCTACTTTTGCACATCTGTTACTAGAAGCTATTGTCCATCCTGCAATACACTAACTCAACAACTCAGTTGTGTTCTGAATCCTTCCGGTGCGGCTGTTTGCCTTGCTGGGTGCGGGCGCGTGGCAATGCACACTCATCACCCTGGTAGCAAACGGGAAGCTGATGTAAAAAAATTAAAACTCGAAATATGCTACTGTTACAGGTGTTAAACATACGAAGAAAAAGGGAGTAAAAAAAAAGGGGGGGTTACACACATCCTCTTCATTTCTTAATAACTTATGCGTGCTGCTAAGCAAATAATGTTCAATTTCCGCTTTTCAATTGTCTATTGATACGTATCTTTTGCCTTTGAAATAATTCCAAATTGTGGCTTCTTTTTGTGTACAGCTTTTTTTTTTTTTTTTAACTTGGTCAACTACCTAGTTCTTTAAAAAGACTGAATTTCAAAAATATATCTTACATACAGTTAAGCCTCGGTTGCAGTTCTTCCAGACATGTTTCTTTTGGGGGGCACGGTCCCCCCGGAGTTCTGAGAGTGCCTTTCAGGAAGAGACCAAAATAATAATCCATAATATAATAAAGTATACCGAAACCGTGTGGAAATAATATGTATCCCTCCGAATACTAAGTGTGCCACCGGAACATTTTTTTTAAACCACTGCACGGTTATGCCATATAGGCTAAAGGAGACGGATGAATAATGAAAATGAATGACCATGAAAAGAATTGGTGGAATGAGAATGTGGAAGGAACAGGGTTAGCACTGAAAAAAACCAGTGGCACGGATGCGTGAAGTTGGCCACCCCCACACATCGGTAAAGGCTTGTAAATACTATCACGAATTAGTGCTTAATTTGTGCTAATTTGTGCCTTAATAGCAAACAAGGAAATTACACAAAAATGGTAGGGGATTAACTTCACACCTCTCCCTAAACAATTGTTAGTCGTTTCTCCCTTTGTGGCCATAGCACAAATTGTAAAACATGCGGCACAAATCAGCACAAATTAAGCACTAAATCTTGACATATGTTTGAATCAAATTGGAGTTAGTGGGCGCTAGTGTGAAGCTAGCCCCCACCATTGTTATGTAATTTCTTTGTTGTTAATGAAGTTCAAATTCTAAATTTTACGGCACAAATTAAGCACTAATTCGTGATAGTATTCACAACCTTTACCGAGAGGTGTGGGCCAACTTCACGCATTCCAGCGTCACTATGTTGTCCATTACGAACTCACGTGATAGGGACCACTCTCACCAGAGGTGAGACCTCTATCACTGATCTACCACGCTCCCCGTACGTAAGAAATACTAATTCACGGACTTGGAAAAGATCTTAACCCCTTACCGTATGCCGTGCCATATATGGCTCATAAACTCTTTTCACTATAGCTTTTTTGTGATTTATCAAAGGCACCAAATGACTGTTTTGTCTGCTGTGTGAGATATTGACGTGTATGAATAAGACATTTTGGTGTCATCTGTCATGTTCTTTGTGAGTTGTGTGTCATATATGGCACTTACTTATTCTTCGTCCGAATTAAGTGAAACATCTAAAATTCAAGATCTAATTCATTTTTCAAGTTCCCTATAAGGATTACCAATACTGATTTTTTTTTCGCTAAAAGAAAAAAAAAATCATACAGAAAGGGGTTAAATTGGCCGAAGGAGATTCATGTTTGTATGTTGAAGTTTAGCATCTCTTTCGAGCATTAAAGGCTATATGAGACGCGAACCTACAGTTAAAATGGTTGAATCCAAATCATTGTAAGTGTGCTTGCACACGATGACTAACGCTGGTGTCGGCATTGCTTTGCTCATGTCGCCAGCAATGCCGGCGCTGGGTGGTAGTTTAGGACGTGAAAGAGACAACACGTGTCAAGTTGCCAACAAATTATATCTCCTTAAATAGTTGTACTTACGACGTAGGAACACCAAACGTAGTGCACGAAAACTATGCGTAATGTGTGGAAGGTGCTCATTTGCGCACTCTACGAGAAAGTACATGAAGGCAATGTGATTTTTTTAAACTGCTATTGGATGTCTACACAATTTTTTTATTTTTTTAGTAGAAAGAATTGGAAATCACATTCAGCGTCAAAATACAAAAATGAGATCCTGTATTACACCAATAGAATTGTTGGCAGTTGCAGTTATATTATTATTAAATATAATACCAGTATAAAGCTCAAATAAAGTTACTGAGTGACGTCATGGAAATTCTAACCCACTTCCAGAAGAGCTAAAGACTTGTTAATTTTTTTTATGGGAAGCAAATTTTTTAAAAAAACAAACATAAGTTCTAATATCGAGTACTAATGCCAGGATTTAAAAAAAAAAAACGAATTTCCCCCCGAATTTTATTTGTTCATTTATTTATTTTGTAAAGAAAAAAAGACATTTAGGAAAGCATTTGTGTTTTTCATGGATTCTTTTCCCCAAAATTCATATTGTTCGAACTCTCTCTCTCTTTTTAAGTTTTACGTCCCACGGTTATGCCGCTTAGGCTAAAGGAGACGGTGATTGTGAGAAATGAATGAAAGGGTGGAATGAAGAAAGTGAGATGAAACGGGAGAACCCCGAGAAAACCCACGAGCACGGTGTTTGTCCACCACAAAGTCCACACGGCGCGAGCTGGGATCAAACCAGGGGCCCCAAGCACCGGAGGTGAACGCTCTACCACTGAACCACCGCGCCCCCTCATATTTTTCGAGTTAGAAGTATATATATATTATGGATTGCGGCCATATTCAATCGCTCCCACGGGGAGTTGAGTTGATTTTGAGTTTAACGTCCTTTTCAGCAGCAAGGTTATGTAAGACGGGACCTACTGATTAACGTGGAATCCGAACCACATGAGCCGGGAATCGAACCTGGGTCTGTTCCCACTGGGAGAACTAAGTCTCAGATTGAAAAACCTTAAATAAAGAGTAACTCACTGTTTCCCAGTGAATGGATTTTTATGCGTACGTTTTTTTTTTTTTTTCGTTCGATCACATTCTAGCTTTCACTGAACCTCGAACATTCCCGACCCTCTGATCACCTCTTTTTTCTGAGGTTCAGAGAGGAGCCCCTGCTGGCCAGACGTGTGATTAGTGCCATACTAAAGAGTTCGACTAACGTATGTTTCCTGCAGTAATCAGGCCTTAGTATGACGTCATCATACGTCAAAGCGACTCTGCATAAGGCCCATTATTATTATATAAAGTATAATAATATACCAGTATCAGAAATTATAGACATCGGAGAAAGTTTTAAAGCTGTATTTTATGTCTTTAAATTTAGACTTCAATTGAAAAAGTAAGGTTTAAAACTGACAGAATATAATAGTAGTTAATTAGTTGTCGATTTGTATTCCATCTATCATGGAAAAAGATATAACTGAAACAATGAGTAAGATTAAAAAGGTGTTGGGCCTGATAACATTCCTTATTATATCATTAAAGCCTGAGTCACACAATTATGCTCTTTAGGCTAAGGAAGACAGGCGATTAACATAAGTAAATGGCGATTGACGAATTGGTGGAATGAGAATGAGGAAGGAAACGGGATATCGCGAGAAAACTCACAGACACGATGTTGTCTACCACAAATTTACTACTTACAAGGAAACCGATTCAAGTGTGACACGAAATTATGGACGAGTTTATGCGCAATGGAAATGTTTTTTTGTGAACATTGAATTCCATTAGAGGCAAATACCCTCGATCTCAATCGTTCCAGAGATAGAGCGGTAAGGGGAAAACTAGTGCTCTGATATTTTGTGGATTTTCGGCTATGTTTAGAGTGAATATGCTTGGAAATTGCATCTTTCTTTAAATGTTAAGAAAGATGCACCAGAGTTAATAAAAGTGTTGAATGTTGAAGTGAGTGGCGTGGTTTTTACCCGGGGCCGGAAAAGTAAGGGGCTGTGAGGAAAAGCATACGCCATTGATACGAAGAACAAAATTGTATGATATTACTTGCTAATGTATCATGTCTTTAGTTCGTAGAAAATGAGAAAATGTGATATGAAAATGTATTAATTATATTGCCAAAGGAACAGAGACCTTATTATATGAGGAAAAATACAAGATCATATTATGTGCAAAAGCGCTATAGAAAAAAAAAATAATATGAAACATAAACATTTGTTGTTGCAAACGTAAGCGCGACAGTGTGTAGTTGTGTAACATATATTAAAACGCGAAATATGAATCAATAAACAAAAATAATATCTCCCATTTAAAAAACGAAAACCTGTACTCCTGATATACTGTATAACGCAAAGTTGGTGCATGTAAACAACACGAACGTCAAAAGTAAAATAGTTCTTCATACTGTCGTATGTAAGAACATACATCGTGAAACGATACGAAGTTGTAAACGCTAAATCAATGGAAGCACTCTTTGATCAAGAAATGTCTGATACACAATTACTCTACGGCAATAAGCATAGTGCGAAACATTGTTCGTCCACATAGTCTCCTTCGGCATTTAACGCGACACGGACTTCAGAAAAGCACACTTAATTGACGTTAAGAATAGTTGCGCTAATATTGTAGGCTGACTTTCGCCATGCGCACAGAATTATATTACGGAAGACAGAAGCTTGCAATTGGTTATGTACTAAAGAATGTAAATTAATTATGAAATAGCGATCCGACACTATTCCTGTATCATCAAGGGCGATCCGATCGTACAAATTTCGCACAACACTTTTGGGCTATTTTTCGTTCCGATCGGTTAATAATTGTAGAAATTATAAATGTTGGGTAAGTTCAAACAGCCACCATTCTTTACATTTTTTTTACCCTATTTGACCTGATGATGCTTTTATTCGATTCAGCGCACCAAAAAACCTATACATAGACACCTTACACGCCATTTCAGGTAACAACGGATTTCCGTTATTTTTGCCTTCCCCTTTCCAAAATATTCTTCCCTAGAATTTGTATGGATTCTTCGGTTTTGTAACCCTTATGTCTAAGGCGACGCATTATAGTTCTGTGGATGAAGGAATTCTTCATTTTTAAAAGTAACTTTTACCTGTACTATCGCTACATATTTAAAAATTCGCAAACTATCGGAGCACCAGCCTTCCCCTTATTCCTCTATATTTTCGAAACGGTTGAGATCAAGGGTTTTCCCCCTCTAGTGGGTTTAATTATACACAAAAACACTTCGTTTGCGCATAAACTCGTCTACAATTTCGTGTCACACTTGAATCGGTTTCTTCGTTAGCCTGGGATTGCACCAGAGGTAAGCGATCTATCATTGAGCCACCGTTCACCATATAATACTGAAGTAGCGCCAAATTTAGTAATCATATGTAATGCATCCTTAAAAACTGAACTATTTCCTTCAAAATACGGGTGACCCAAAATTAGGTATACAGTACCATACTGATCAGCTCATTGCATTTTATATAACTTCTTATTGTTATCCATCAGGTAGACATAGTTTCATTATTATTTGTTCTTAATATGTTTTTACTTATATCTTAAGCTCGGAAGACACGAAGCAAATAAACCCATAAACTGGAATGTTATACTTGTTTCTAGGGTGGCTCAAAAGTAGGTATAGGCCTACACCCTGCATTGATCAAGTATATTTTGTGCAAATGTACAAAATTTGGTGATCGAGACGATGTTAAAAATTATAGACCTATAAGCAATGATGAAATTTTTCCGTAAAATTTTCCGGTTCATAAAAACATACTTCACTTGTTCCTACATCGTTGTTTAGCCGTAAAATTTATTGGTAGTAAATATTGCCTGAAAAATGTTTAATAAAATGAAAATTGAACTATTGTTCATTTCTGCAAAAATGTTTCAAAAACTTCAATGTGCTCTTCCCTCAGAATTCACCTATGATCTTACAAAATCATATTTCGTCACTTTAATACGTGTAAGATGAAATTTTCTCATATCTTTACTACTTTTCTGAATTTACATACTCGCAAGTACCTACTCTCAATTTTTGACTACCCAAAATTCCAGTTTAAGTAACTTATGAAAACAAATACTGTACATTTTTTTGGAAACAAACATTTATTTATTCAAATATTCATTCAGAAGAGAAGTAAAATGGAACTAATAAGCAAGCTGACTTGTGTAGTTATTCCTCCAATAAAATAATAAAAGAAACGTAAAAAGCTGCGCTATTAACGCTGCGTTTTTAAAACAACCAGTAATTTCATTTTAATTTACAAAACAAAAAAGTACTTCTTTTTGTTATATATGTGCTTGTTCTATCGAATAGTTATTATTTCTAATACATTTTTTTTTATATACAACAATAGTAGTTTTACAATACAAAATATCTGCTCTAAGAACGCAGGTAGTTTTACAATACAAAATTTAAATATTGAAGTTGTAATTTACGAATGTTAAATACAATAAAATCAAAGCATTTCTTATTTTCTGTTACAAAAATAATCTTCATAAGGAACTTTCATATAGTTATTTTATTACATAGGCAGGCCTTTATGTGAAGAAATAGTGGAAATTTCTGTGTTTGAAATAATTGATAAATTCATAAAGGTTTCTTTTCGCTTTCTTGTTACATTTTACACAATGGAATGGGATATTTGTGCTCTGCGAACTCGAAATATATGTTCCTGCACTTTATATTATATATATATATATATATATATATATATATATATATATATATATATATATATATATATATATATATATATATAGAGAGAGAGAGAGAGAGAGAGAGAGAGATACTATGTATATTTTTACTTGCCAACTCGAAATAATAGAAAATTTTCCGGTTCCTGAAAGCTAATTGGAAAATTATAATTTGTTGCTGTCTAACTTTCCTCTACAGGGATTTAATTTTATAGCTCAATGTGCACTTAAATATATTGGAAAATTTTCCACCTAACATCACTATACATAATATTCAAAATTATCTGGCTTATAGAAAGTTTTTTTCATTTGTTTCTACATCGTAATGAAAATTTTCCGATCCATGAAAATTCCTCTCACTTGTTTCTACAGAGCAGTAAAACTTTCTGATTCACAAAAGTTGTTTTACTTTTTGTTTCAAAATGATGAAAAATTTCCGATTCATAAAAAGTTTTTCAATTTTTCCGTACACCACAGAAAATTTTTCGATTCATGAAAAATTGTTTCACTAGTTCCTAAGTACTGGAAATTGTCTGAGCCATGAAAATTTTCAGATACTTTAAACGATGTTTCACTTTTTAACATTTCTATATATATATGAATTCAATCAATTTTATGGTTAATAAGAAATTGTTACTTGATCAGTGTTTAGGACGGAAAATTTTCCGGGAAAATATAGCAGAAAATTTTCCACCTCACACCACTATCTATAAGTTTAATAAATATATTCTCTATTCTTTTTTTTTTAATAATAATTATACAGAAACACTTGTATTTCAGTGTGGAGAATATTTTGATTGATATCCATATAACTTCTACAAAGGTAAATCGAGTGAAGCAAATCTTTTTCATTTTACCGATTTTTACATATTTTGCACTAAAACAGCAATTTATCCAGATATACATTATAAACATTGATATGTCAAAGGTCTTTGACGCCATTGATCGCAAATTACTAAGTAACTTTCTGTGATTATAACGAACCACTTAGAGCGCCCAATTGTTTCCTCGCTGTATTCTCTTTCTTCATTTTGCTTCACCTTTTTGTATATTATATAAAAGTATTTTTTAATTTTTTATTTTTCGATTAATTACTATTTATTATAATATGCTTTCGCCTTTAGTCAGTTGTTGCAGTCTAAAGTGGTTTCACAATATGTAACAAATCTAAAATAACTAAGATCTCTTGGATATTATACTGTGCATGCCAACTGCAGAACGTATACAGTCATACGCACACACGACTTCAAAAGCAATTTAGTTTGTTAAGCAACCAGGCAAGTGTTTCTGCTTTTAAAAAATGTATTATTATATCGTCTAACACCTTACCAAACATTTTAATCGCACATGATATCGTAATGGGAATTAACATACATGAAGTTGTATGTGTGTGTATGAGGATATTCTCACGAGCTAGCGTGTACAAATGTAATATCAAACAGGATATGTCTAGTGTTTTATTATATTTTCTACGTTGTCTTGTAAATTGGTATCAAACTACCTATCAAGAGTTATAAATCTGTAGAATGCACCTGCTACTTTCTTGCAAATAATACATTGCTAAAAACAGTTACTACAAGACAAATAAAATAAGTTTAAAATATAGTATATCGTTATAGATTCTAAACACCCGAACAAAACTGATCTGATAGGAATCTAAATTGTTAACTGTAATACGAAGAGATTTGTCACGGAAATATAGTTTAGTTAACTGTGGCGTGATGTCCGTCATGTCTACACTTCTTCATGTAGCTTATCTTAGTAGCGTTATGCCACGAACATAACGATTATCGTTCGTCATGCCAAGTTGAATGATTGAAGGGTAAAAAACTTCAGTATGAGTTAAAGAGGCCTTAGTAACATGATATATGTGAGAAAAAACAAGCGAGATCTGTTTCTGCATCTTCAAATAAAGAAAAGTATTATGTGTAGGAAGGGAAAATTAGATGTAGTGTTCTATATCAGCTAAATTATTATTATTGTTATTAAAGTTGGTTAACTTTACCACTTTATTATTTACCGATTTCAACCCCAATCAATATACATATATTTTAAGCCTCAGTAAATGGCGGCTCTCGGATGAAGTCTCATCTTTAAGAATTAAAATTTTATCTCCACAAGTAAAGGGGAGAAAACTTCTTAATGTTCTTGAGGGACTCCCTCTTTACGCAGCTGAGCCTGCACAGCATTTCGGGTCTCAAGAATTGGGAGATGACCGAACGAGCCGACTATTGTCATAAAGGACAGGAGTTTTGGAACATCCGGCCGTTTCCTCACAACAACCTACTGGCGGAGGTGAGGCTTCGGCTATCCTACGAAATGGGCGGCTATAACCATGCCATTAGAACCAGGAGGGTATGTGCGACCTCGTCATGGCCTCATCGAGGTGGGTTGTGATAATTGCCATCCTATTGATGAAGGTGAGACTTTGACTAAATCCGAATCCGAATTGAACAACTATAACCCGTGCCCTTGGATCCGGGAGGTAAGACTACGTGCTACCGCAACACGTATGAAAGAGGGGTGGTAGTATGCCCAAGGAGGCGGATTCACGCTCTAACGAGAGGATGATGTAGAATAGCCCTAACGTTTCGTGCGTGCTCTTGAGTCCGGATGGGTTATTCATATCCTAAAAGGGGCCAGAAACGTACACACTTGCATGACCAACTTGCATGAAAGATTTGTTTCATCATGCACGTTGGAAGAATCTTTTGCCCACACAGTAGCAACTTGCTGTATAACTTACTAGAAAATTATCCATCTTAACGACCTTGGCATTACGGAGGAAAGAGTCCCGTGATTTCTTCCGCTGTCGTGATTGACGGACCTAAATATAAAACAACCAACTTGCATGAACGAGCTCATACACGGTAAACATTCATGAAGAACGGCAAAACCATCATGCATGTTTACAGAAGATTTTGAAAACCTTCAACATGCATGAACGAGGCTATACACGATCAGCTTGCCTGTGGTTTTATCATTTTTCATGCATTTTAGATTTTTTTTCATGCATGTATCTGCGTGTATGGCTCCCTTCTCAAGAGTAAGAGAGGTAGTGGAACGAATGCTTCGTTCCAGACTTTTCCTTCTCACTGGGTGCAGAATCCACGACCCTACCAACAGAGCCACCGCTTCCACATTCCCATTGTTTTTAAAGGGAGTGGGTCTGGTAATGTACGGTGTACCTCTTCCGTAAGTTCCGTATTGCTTGAACGGCCCTACCAAGGGAAGGTGTGATGGTACACGTACTATTGGGTTTGGAAGGTAGCTTAGATGAAACATGCACGTGGTACTTCGCGTATACGTAGATCTTTCGCTCCTCCATCTTTTAGATCTTGTTAGCCAGTTTTCGAGCGTTCAGGAACCGAAGAACTTTGGCTCACAGTATGATTTATAACTCTGGCAGAAGTAAAATTACCGAGTAGCCACCTAGATCGCGTTCACTGCGGGGAGTTATGTGTGGGAAACGCATTCTCGAATAGCCATCATTTAGAATCATAGGAGAAAATCTGATTATCTTTTCTCTGCTCTAATGGCTTAGTGGTCCAGACTATTTACTTACGCTAGATAAATTGTCTAAATTAGGTGAAACGAGTTATACTTGGATTTAGTCAGGGTTTCCAGGTCTTTTTTGCCAGGTAGAGATCTATAATAGCAGAGTTTCAATAGTCAGCACAAAGCATCTTCCAAGCAACTGTTTCTTGCTAAAAATCCCCTTGCCTGGCAACACTCTTTCCTTTTTCCCCTTCCTTTAGACATCTTTTAAACAGCAGGCGGTCTATTGTTCCGAGACGCACCAAACACGCTCTAGCCGACGTTTTCTGCATATGTTTAGCGCATTGTGATTAGCCATCCACATTTAAATACATGGTCAACGTATTCCAAGCGTACGCATGAGCAATAAAAACGCGCTGCGAACGCTTCGAATAGTCGCCTACTAAAGAGCATAGAAAAACTGTGAATTTGGGTGCTGAAATGAAAGGATATATTGAGAAAGATTAGGAATACTACGTAAAGAGAAGATAAGTAAATATGGTCTCATTACACAAATTATTGACTTAAACAAATCAAATATTATTTCGCTGAAGTATATTCAGTGTCAATAAGACAAGTGCTTAATGTAGGTATTCACAAATATACTTCCATAAAAATCGTGAAAAACCAACTTCCCAGAGACCGTAACATAGATCCAGGATGATTGGTACTTTGGGAGTGGGACATTTTCTGTATTTTCCTCACGTGGTACACTCAATGTATTTCTTTTTATATCTACAAGGTTGTACATATATAAAAGACGGTGTTATCCTACAAAACAACGGATAAAACAAAACTAGAAGGACATAATGTTTAAAATTAATCAAAACAATAAATCATTTCACATCAACATCTTCAAGAGGCGACACGAATTAATAGCTAAAGATGTGCTTTAGTGCAAACTCTATGATATCTGTTAATTCTACGTTGGCAGAAGATCCATCACCATGCTATTATACCAGTTTTATCTCGGCGAAAATTTAATTCGGGTTGGTAATCCCCTGAAAAAAAAACCCTCCCAGCGGCGCTAGTAGTCATTTCCGTTACATTGCCTACTCGACATATCTAATTACAAAACGAATCAATCCCATCAAGCAAGTACAGAGAATGTCATGGGTTATAATCTCTATACTCTCTTCCTCGTTTCCGTCCTACGACAATTCTTTTCCATTTTTTTTTTTCTTCTGGTGATGCGGTTAAAAGAAATTAACTACTTGCCCGCCAAGAGATGAATACAGTATTATCATTCTGGGAAGGTGATGCTTGTGTCGCCTGACAAGAAATTCTTGATCTTCTCACGACGCAGGGGAAAAGAAAGGAAATGCCAAATCCGGAAGTACAAGAACTATCTTCTCTCCCTCTTTATTTCCTATATCTTCTTCTTTTCTTTCCCCCACCTCTTTCTTTTCTAACTGGTTTCCGTCCAAAGAAGGAAGGAAGATTATTCGTTCAGAAGAAAACGAAATCTCATAAGACAGAATTAATGAAGTCCAATTAAATCTTCTCTATTTCCATTTTGGATGTTAATTCCACCATGTAATTTCCAATTGAAAAAGAAAGACAGAAAAAACTATATATCGTACACAATATTCAATCTATTGTTCAGAAAACTTGGAGAAACTTTTTCTTCTTTTCAGTGATAGGGATTTGATATTTTTTGGACCGATTCATGTTGCAAATTAAAAAACTAACAAAAGACATCAAACAGATCAGACATCAGACTATATTATTATTATTATTATTATTAAATATTCTGCCTTTAGACAGACCTTGGAACTGATTTTTTAAATTATTTATTTTTTTTTTTTTAAGTTTGAGCCTGGAAATGTTTCTTCCACATTTCTCGATTTTCAGCTTCCTCTTATAACTCCCAATATTTTCTCCAATTTTTTAAATCATCTTCTTCCTACTCCTCGCTTTCCTTCCATCTTTCCTTCTATGACGGTATAAAAAAAAAGACAGTTTCTTCGTAAGATATGACCAATCTAATTTGCTTTCCTATGAAGAATGCTGGCTAAAAGCGTTCACATTGCTGGCTAGAAGGGTTATTTTGGCTATTATGATTAGTATGACATATGGCATATGTTCAGTTAGAATTATACGTGGTCATCACACCATATCTCAACGCCATTTTTTTTTTCTTTTGTAGGAGTGCAGATCACAAAGTCCATTACAACGGGCCTACGTATCATGAATTTAATCCGTTCTATAACGTATTTGCGAACCGAAATTAATTTTCATATTGAAATTAATGTAAATACTTAATACGGCACGTTCTATCCACAGAAACAGGGATGGATGTGTATTTATTAATATGCATATTTAAGTAATTATCCGTTAACAAATGAAATCTTTCAGTTTAACACCTCACAATTATGCCTATTAGGCTAAAGGAGACGGAGGATTTTAGGCAAGTGAATGATGATGAAAGAACTGGTAGAATGAAAATGTGGGAGAAAACGAGAGTACCCCGAGGAAACCCACGAACACGATGTTGTCCAGCACAAACTTACTTATACCGGGAATCGAGCGAGAAACCCCACGTATCAGAGATCATTGAGCCCCTCAAAGATCATTGAGCCACCTTGTCACCCCCCCCCTCCTGTGATGAAGAATACAGAGTGAAAAAATACCCTTAATTAAAAACAAAAAAAAAGTAATGAAAGCTGAAATAACACAAGAAAGTGCAAGAAAACAAAAAAAAAAAAAAGTTTTTGAAGATAGCACTCTGACAAATAATGTTTACGTCAAATGCGCGAAATCACAAACAGGTATTATGTTTTACATGCGTGTATGTGTGTTCATACTCAAAAATATTGTTCGTGCACGGAAGGGAAAAAGAAATCACAGTAGTTGTTCCTGGACCGATTGTTTCCGCACCGGAGTGCACTGTACCTCTTTAATTCATGTTACCAATTTCTCTCGAAGTTGGGTGAAACACTTGAACTTGCTCGACAACTAATAATTTATTCGAAAATTGTTAGTTTATTCGAATACTTGTTCAAAAAAAATTGTAGGTAGCGTGGGAGATCTGAGATCTGAGTTCGATTCCCGGAGGAAGTTCAGATGGTTCGGATCCCACGTTAAACTGTATAGGTCCACTTCTCATATAGCCTTGCTGGTGAAATGGATACTAAACTCAAAATCAATCAATCAAAAATTGCTGCTAGGAATGCGCACTAACAAATGTTTAAGACTATCTCGTCTTGAAAGTATGGCGGGAAAGTGATGAATCTTATCTAGTTTTATTGGAAGAACTCTTGTTTCGTCTCGAATTTCGTCACAGAAATTTTGTCTTGCCTCACCTCGTTCACTTGGCGCGAGCTGGGATCGAACCAGGGACCACAAGCACCAGAGGTGAACACTCTAGCACTGAGCCACCGCGGCCCCTCAAAGATCATGAGAGGACAATATAAAGCATACTGTTAGGAAGGAAGCGACAATAAACTGAATAGGAATAGGAATTAAATTTCTAGGCCGTCGGCATCTAAGGCCATTTAACCCGTCACTGTATGAGGGATGATGTCTCTCGGCAAGCACACTATCCGGGGAAAGCGAAGGAAGGAAGCGGCCTGGCACCTACAAGTTAGGCACCATTCGACATTTGCCTGGTGTGAATGAGGGAAACCCCCAAAAAACCTCACTCAAGATGGCTAAACTGAAAAAAGTGTTCACTTTTTCGACCGTCTCTACCGGAAATCGAACCCGGGACTTGGACAACAAACTGAATTCGATTGCTACAAAATAGGATAGAATACCGAACTTTTGTTTCTGCGGTGATGAACTGTGTTTTCTTTTTTCACTCGAATGAGTTACCTGGAAGCCAAAATTTAATACTGTTCTGTTTGGAAAGAGAAAAAGGGTATAGTGATAAATTATTCATAACAAATGACACATGAAAATATATCAAGATGGTGTTAAGAAGAAGCAATATAATAAACAGCGTACTAACTTACCTGAACAAACAAAGCGAATGAAAATGAACGAAAAAAAAAAAAAAAGAATCCTTTGACAAGGCAATAAGTAAGTACAGCTACAGAGTATAAGTTCTCCACTGTTCTGCAGTTATTTAATTTTAATTCCACTAACAGAATGGCGATGGAGAACCATGAATTAGTAACTAACATATAATGAGTTCTTTTTTAAAAAGCCCTTCTTTCTTGTATCTAATAGTATATCTCTTCCCGTTATTTCTCGTATTTTTTTTGTCCTATTTTTTCCCCACTTTTCAATCCCCACCCTTCGTTCTCCGTGCATCTCTATTCGTTAATAACGCAGTGGTTCCTATTACATATTTTTTTAAAAGATCTTTTTCGTTATTTCTTTTTCTTTTTTCCCCGTTCATCGTTAGCTAATTAGAAACATAGGTTGAAGAAAAGAAAAGTACGTTTCGTAAATCCCTCTTGGAAGTCTTTGATACGAAGAGAGAAAGAAGGAAAAATGATAAACTGCTATTCTTAAGGGAATATCCTTCCCTGTATATGCATTTTTTTAGTTTCTTTTTTCTTTACAGAAAAAAAATATTTTTTTCTTTAAAAAAAAAGGGCACAGAGACAAATTCAATACGTACATTTGATAATGACTACGTCAAGTTTGCTTCTCAGAAAATGAATGGTTATGTATACAGTAGAGTTTCGAAAACTCGGCCGAAGGGTGGCCAAGTTTGAGAAAATTCCGGGTTATCGGGAATGGGATTAAAAAAGAATAAATACCAGTATTTCCTCAGAAAATAGAGCACTGTACTTGTCTGTATTGGTTGCTTGAGAATACAACAGAGTATAAACTGCCCAATTACCCTTAAACAAGTACAAGTACGTACTTTATGAAGGTATAGAGCCTTTACTATACATGAAAATGAAAATTAATGAGTATACATTGTATAGTAACTTACCTGATAAGACAGACCTCAGAAAAATACTATATGAAAGGATAAAGCTGTCTATAGTAAAAAAAAAAAAAAAAAAAAAAATAACTATGCGGCGTGACAAACATCTGGGCATTTGAAGGCGGCGCTCCAAGTTCTCTTTAAATGCTGCTAGCAAATGAGAGGGCTGCGGTATTGCCGCGTTTATTTTGTATACATTCATCCCCGGCCACCTGATTGCGCTGTAGTTCGGCTGCTTAGCCAAGCCATAGCCATACTCCTTTCTCACTCGGCAACGTCGCTTCAGAACTTGCGTTTTATTCGTTTAGCTGAAATACCAAGATGTTTGTCACAGGCTTTAGCTGAATTTGCAACGTTCTGTTTTTTTTTTTTTTTTTTTTTTTTCGCCCTGTCAGGGTGTAGCTGAGTTATCCAGACTGACGGGTTATCGAGAACCAACTATACCGGGTGTTTCAGATAAAACAGCTACTGTTATTTACATCACAAATAGTGTTGTCCACAAGACCAAAAAAAAAAAAAAAAAAAAATCGTCTCATCTCGTCGAAAACCAGACGAGGAGCACAATTTTCAATTCGAAACGAGAGGAGACATTTCTGGAGTCTTGTGGGCACCACTAGTACACTTAAATCTTAAGATTCCAAACACTGTTTTAGTGTTACAGGATTCGTAATATTAAAAAATAAATAGACTAAATTGAAGAAGTGGTTGTACGAACAAAATTAAGAGCATTTATCAACATTTAAATATACGAAAATCGATAAAATAATATAGTCCAATAATAAATATAGATTAAATGTTGTTATATTACACTCTTCCTGAAACTTTCGTGACACGCAAGAATTCTGGTAACATTTAGGTTATTATTATTATTATTATTATTATTATTATTATTATTATTATTATTATTATTATTAATAATAATAATAATAATAATAATAATAATAATAATAATAATAATAATAATAATAATGTTGAAAATCGTGTGTTATAAAATATTCTGTCATTCTGTATTAAGGGTCTTCACTACAGTGAAATTAAAGTACCTATTTTAGAGTTTTTCTGTAATATCTTCAAAATTAATATAAAAAAGAATATTCCGAAAGCAAAAACGTAGTGCACTAGACAATATAATTTTGCATGTGATTCCGTTATCACAATCGGGGGCGCGGTGGCTCAGTAGTAGAACCGTCACCTCCGGTGTTTGAGGTCCCTGGTTCGATCCCAGCTCGTGCCGTGTGAACTTTGTGGTGGACAAACACCGTGCTTGTGGGTTTTCTCGGGGTACTCCCGTTTCCTCCCACTTTCTTGATTCCACCATTTCATTCATTTCTCAACATCACCGTCTCCTTTAGCCTAACCGGCATAAGCGTGGGACGTAAAACCGAAAGATTTCATTTCATTTTTGTTATCGCAATTCATCTATCTGCTTTCGGTTTGCAACTGTCGATAGAGGTAACATTTTTTGTGGGTTCTGTAAAATGCAGCATACCAAAAGGAGATAGATGAATTGTGGTAAAGGTACCACATGCAAAATTGTATTGTCTAGTTCACTACTTTTCTGATTTTCGAATATTTTTATTTGTTTTGAAGATATTACAGACTCAGACTTCAGACTCTGGGAATGAAAATTTATTGGGTTGCCTTTCTTAATTCTCACATAATACGCCGTGCACCATGTCGTTTCCCTGCCATGCCCTTGTCAGGACTGCTTTGCAGAGAAACACCCTGGTAGCGACCCGCGGCTGTGATACTTCGGGTTTCCTCGGAGTTCTCGAATCGACACGAAGTTGACCAGAACAAATAAGAATGTCTTCCTCATTGCAATTCATCTTCGAAAATGATTTAGAAAGCAGTAACGGCACAGTATGAGTACGGCACTCTATGTGTGAATTAGGCTTAAATGTTCTAAGTTTATTGGTAGAGCGTCTGTCTATATAGCTGCAGACAGCACCACCTTAACAGCATTAAACGAATGTGCTGGGATTCATACGGTTTTACATGTAATACATATAATTCTGCCGGTGAGCAATGTTTCTTCCAGACCTGTTTTTTTTTTGGGGGGGGGGGCTGTCTTCCCGGAGCTCTGAGAGTGCCCCTCCGGCGCAGACCAAAATAATGTCTATAATATAATAATACTGTAAATAGAATAGTATCAGTAGTGCTCCCCTCCCCCATCCGAAGCTCTGAGAGTGCCCCCAAGGACATTGTTTCTGAAAGAAACACTGCCGGTGAGCCCCGAGAAAGTGGGTCCCGAGCCCATGCGCAGTGCCATGCTGTGGAAAATCAGCGCCCGGGCCGACAGTATACGACGGTGCCCCCATACATGGGAGTGAGGTCGACAGACCAGCCGCGAAGCACCCCATGGTTGGAGCGAAGCGTAAGAAAATTTTAAATATAAATCCTACTTTTCCTTGATTTTGTGCACTTTTTGTTACTTTTTCCTTTCACTTTTCATTAATTTTTGCGCACCCTTACTTAGGCACCCGGGGTCGTCGCCCTGCTCGCCCCCCATGGCACGGCACTGCCCACACGTTAAGACAGTCCTAGTTACAGAATCTTTGGCTACAGTGTCTCTCCAACAAATCACGTTTTCTGTCAATTATCAGACGCCAGTCTTAACCTTACAGTATGCATACTTCTATATGATTGACAAAATATGGGATAAGCTGGAAAATGGTAGAAAAGTTTTGTTAACTAAAATAAAACTGATATTTCTGGTCATAATTATGAATGAAACACATACGAGTATATACATGCAATTTCTAAAGAGAAAGAAATCGGCTTCAATCTGAACTTCCGCGGGCTGTCTCTGTGGTTAATATTGATTAGGTGTTATTCCTCAGCTGCAGCTACAGAAGTCATCTTTACATTACTTTTCTTAAGTACTTCAATTCTGAACGTTTTCATCTCTGAATCTTCTCTGCTTACATACAGTTCTACTGATTCTGTTTCGCCTTGTATTTTCCGAGAGTTTCTTCTTTTCCTTTCTTTCTTCTCTTTTGTTATATTGCTCTGTCAAGAGAAGTTCTTTACGAGCGAGTAGGAGGTCCATCGTCTTCTACCTAATTGGTCCATCAGGCAAGGAGCTCCTTGTATTACTCGTGGACCAGGTGGGTTGCCTCGCCTTAGGGTGAACAAGATAAAAAGTCCAACCTGTAACGTTGCTAGGGTAACTGAGCTACTACAGCATCCGTCACTTGCAGTTCCTCACTCCGCTTCAGCTCTCTTATGTCCAGTTTCTTTTTTTTTTTCCTTTCTTTTTCTTAGGGACCTTACACACACACACACACTGCAATTACGCTTACCTCGCAAAGGATGATGGGTCTTCTCTCTTTTTCTTTCATGCTTTTATTATCAAGTCTTGAGATTGAGAAGAAAAGCAATTGAAGAAGAAAAGAGACAGACAATAGCAAAGGCTGGCTACCTCATTCTGCTTGTTACAATCAGTTAACTATATAACTTCTATTGTTGTCCGAAAGCTAATTATACGATCTTTGAGGATGATATGGATGATGATGATGTTCAATAGAGACAGAAACTGAAACTGACCACTTACAAAAGACAGAAAAGAAGTGCACTACATTATTTATTTAGTAAGAAGTTTCTTTCTTCAAAACAAGAAAATCTACTGTATTTAACGTTGCCAAACGTGTTTTTTTCTTCCTTAACGAACTGTATTATTTACTTATTTACTCGTATGAAGACTCAACAGCAACAAAAAGGTGGCGTGATTCTTAATCCAAGATTCTTTCAGGCCGAAATAGTGTGGTGGGGAACGGTCTTTACTGTGGGGATTGTGATCTTGCATGATTGTGCACCTGACAACTGCATCGGGTTAGAAATTAGTAATAGATCCGGTCCTTCATACTCCAGCGCTGCATAAGGACGCAACACAAACTCACACATACACAAAAGACACTCAAATTCAAATGTACCTAAGTCCTCGTTTCGAAATAGCGTACGAGACTGAATAAGATGGATCGAACCACTATTAGGGTTTCTATTTAAATCATTAACCCCTTATAGAAATAGAATCCGGAACGGAAAGCACTCATGTAGCTACAAAAACCACAGATTTTTATTTTTTATTTTATTTTTATATTTTTATTTATTTTATTTTATTTATTTTATTTATTTATTTATTTATTTATTTATTTATTTATTTATTTTTGCTAGAGGGCAAACCTATAACTTCGTGACTAGTCCTAATTAAAGAACTGCTCAACCGCGAACACACAATGTTCTACGCTCCAACGCTCCATAGCGATTGAAACTGTACTGTCTGAGCTGTCTCCCAACGGTCGCTCAAAATCAGCACCTCTACTTGTGGCCGAGTACTAGCGGTTTAAAAAGCATGCGTTTCCTCTGCTCTACCCTGTATATATTTCGCTGCTAACTTCACTAACGCGCTACTAAGTACGGAACTTAGCATCACGCATCAAACTCTTTAATACGACGCTAATATAGACTCTGAATAGGACTCGATGCTTTTAGCGGCTCACTTTAGAGATTATGTACTTCTTGAAAAAATGTTTCTATTGACAATACCATGAAGACAGGTGGGTGTATATTCGATATGTATTTCCTTATCTTGTTTTCTAACCAACGAAGGTCACTTTGTGAATTTGTTTACTGGTGCAAGAAAATATTCCATGACCCTGAATGTTAAGAAAATTTAACCTTTCCACCACACCTTAATTTGATTCTAATTACGATAGCTCATGAAAAAAAAAAAAAAAAAAAAAGCAACAATGGTAAACCTAATATGTGAAATGGATTCAAAACACTGTGAAACACATGGGCAATAATTTTCATTGATCTGGACATGATCTTGAAACTCGAGTAACACAATCGGACTTGGAAATGAGCTATTTAAATTCAGGGAACTTCAGTTACATGTTAAGATCATCTTCGCACATTGGAAGGCATAAAACCGTGAAAAGTGAGGTAAGAATTTAAAAAAAAAAAAAAAAAAAAAGGATGAAAGGAGTTCATCGATCGACATTACTACAAGTTGAAAGTTTACACACTTTGATATGCAAACTACTGTCACTCCATGATTAGCATGTTAAATACTGTAGAGATCCTAACAAATCAACTGAGTGTAATTCCCGCCACAAGTTGCTTCTAATACTTCATTACATATTAATGTTAGTTCATGAATCATACGTACGGCAGTTTATGCATACTCCATGCGTTTTCTTCTCCTGTATAGTGAAAGAGAGAGAGAAACTATGTATACGTATGCACAATTTGCAAAGCAAATTGTAGGTCAGTAACTTCTAGCCACAATAGAAATACATCACCTGGTGGTACACATGTATGGTATCTTACGAATATGCAAAACAAAACACAGGAAACAAATTGTGTATTTTGTGCAAGTCAAAAATAATAAGATATAATTGTATGCATAAAACTAATTTCTTAAAACCTAATGTGCATACCGTTTTAAAAATAAAATGCTTTCTGCTTTGACTTCTTTTAACGACCAGGTCACTAACTACTCAAACAATAGTAAATTCCTTCTTGCTTGCTTTATGTTAATGAACAACATTTTGTATAATTTGTGGACATTCATATTCTATGAAAATTGTATACTGCATTACAATGCTTACATATTTGTGCTTCTTAAAAACTTTAATTAGTTTTAATTACGTTATATAATTCGCTATAAAATACTTACTATTATAAATATTTTGACACAACCAGCAGGTCACTTACAGCAACTTAAGAACATTCTATGAACTACACTAGCGATAGTTTCTTAATAGAGGGCAAGTCAAAATGATGGTCCTGATTTCAGAAATGTATTCTGTGAAATCTAATAAACAAATGTAATTGTAAGCTATGCGCTTCGAAAGGTCAACTTTCCAAGTTTCGTTTCTACAAAGTGTTTCCAATCGCTAAGAGAGAGTCCTTCGTGGCTAAGTGGTTAGCGTACGTGTGGGAGACCTGGGTTCGATTCTCGGCGGGAGTTCATGTGGTTCGGATTCCACTTTAATCAGTAAGTCCCGTCTCATATAGCCTCGCTGCTGAAAGGGACGTTAAATTCAAAATCAACTCAACTCTGTCGCTAAGAGTCAGCAGCGAGGATGTAATGAATTGCAGATATTGACTACAACGTCCTACAAAAGGTTTAGCAGGAGATATACGTACTATCGACTTGATGTTACGCGAAATGCCCACGTAGGATACCTGTGATCTGTTTGAAGAAAACTTTGACAGCTTACATTTCTTATCACGTATCACAATAACTATTTTTTTTCTAAAGCCACATTGTCACGTTAGAAGAACTTGTAGCGGTCATAACAAAAAAAAAAAAAAATTGAAATCCTACCATATTTCACAGTGTACACATAGTCTTGAAAGGGTCATAAAACATTTTTTCCATCTTGCAAGTAGTTGAACGATGCGCAACTTTCTGGGACGTCTTGTTTTTCTTTTATCGCCCTCGTCAGCGGGAGGGTGATAGCAGGTAGCAAGCCAGTTTCGACGCTTCCGAAACAACGGATTATTTTGGACAGGGAGGAAAGTGCGCCAAAATACAAGTTTTTAATGAGGAGGTTCACTGTTTGTCCACTAGAGTGCAGTGCTGCATATGCGGAGAAACCTTTCTTGCTTTCAAGAAGTTGTAACATGTAAAGACTAAATAGAAAGATTGGGTTGCAAGTTTATATATATATATATATATATATATATATATATATATATATATATATATATATATATATATATATATATATATATATATAACAGCTAGAAGATTCATTTAACGTGGCAATGTGGCTTTAGATCGCACAGAAAAAAAATTGAAATCAGGTCCATGATTTTATTATGATTTATGCCTTGTATGTTGGCTTTGCTGTTTAGTTTACCAAAACTCCTTTCCAGTACACTCGGTCGAAAGCTTTTTCAGACCAGACATCTAGAATGAGGTTTTCCTCATTCACACCAGGCAAATGTTGGGATGATACCTAACGTATAGCTCCCAGGCCCCTTCCTTCCTTCCCCAATCCTTTCTTCGTTTCCTTTCCTCGGATTTTGTAATCACTGAGTGACGTCATCCCTTATGCATGACGGGCTAACATGGCCATAAATGCCAAAAGTCCAGAAATCTAATCCTAAACTTCTTCCAGCACTATTTCTGACCTTTTCTCGTTGGCTTTTGGGTCCACCCAGTTTATAAATTTCTCGATTTTGAACAGGTCTTTACCAAAAAAAAAAAAAAAAAAAAAAAAACTCAAAACAAGAACATGCAAAGAGAGACGATAAAGTTATGTTCATTCGGGGGAGGGGAGCGGGGTCAATTGATGTAAAAGCCATTATATATCCCCAAATAGTCTACTGAGCAAAGTGTGACCTGTTGATGTAGTTTGGTGACAAAAGTACATACAACGTGGGAAAGTAAATGTTGATCGAATCAGTTCCTTTGTCAAGAAGATAAGTGTTTGTTGATCTTTCGTGTGGTCGGCTTTTGATGGAACATAACACTTCGTGTTAGCTAACCTTTCTGGTCTTTTAATGGGATATCACCGGAAAAACAGAAAAAAAGAATTTTTTGTTTTTCCTTCCTGGTTGTAGAGTAGATTGTATTTTCTACGTATTTCGGGATAAACAATCATTTACAGTGACATATGTTCTTGAAAATATGTTAATAAGTAAATGTTATTTTTGTATTTGTTATTACGGTTTGCACAGAAGGAGTGTCCACAGATGTGCTGGTTAAAAGCTGAAATGACATGTGGTGTGCGTGAGTGTTAATACAGTAGGTGCGTGTACGTATTATTATTACTTGCGTGTGTTTGTGTATATGTATGTGTGTATGGGTTGATCGACTGTCACGTATAAACTAGTAGGGAGAGGGGGGGTTCGGGGAGAAGTTCTAGAATGACCAAATCTTCCTCCCGCCCCTACTGATCATCAGCATCATCATCCTAGCTGCGCTCCAGCTAATGGCAATCAAATGGAGTTCTTGTTGAAAGGTTTTCCGTCAAATTACCAGTCAGTGGGTGGATAGAAACCCCTTTGTACCCCAGAATCATCTGACAGAAAGACAGAAAAAAAGAGAGGGTATTTGGGGAAATGTGTTAGGGACGAACGAGGTGGCTATTTCAGTTGTCACAAGCGTGTTGTCAACCCCCTCTTTTGTTGTTGATTGTTGATGCTTCTGGTTATGTGTGTGTGTGTGTGAGGGTGAAAGGGAATCTTCACACACTACTCGGGTACATCCACCCCCTTCCCCAACAAGTATTCAAACTGACCACTGGATCTTTCCGGCAGCGTTCAGTCAGAATGGCACAGAATCTGTCATCTAAACAACGATGCGTCATCAATAGGTGTGGGGGAAGGGAAGTAAAAGATCGGTTGATTAATTTGGGGTTCAAGACCCAGGAAGACCTAGGAGGGTGGGTGATAGTCGAAATGCAATAGCAACGTTACCAGGAGAGCGAACTAGACAGAGAGAGACAGCAAAACCATACGCACTAAGAATAGAGATTTTCCAGAATTGTAGATTATGTCCACTCTGAGTGTTGTAACAGCTCGGAATATTCGATTTAGCTTATTGTAACCAATACCACACAGTCAGAGACACAAAAGACTGCTAGGAAGATCCTTGTCGTCATGTTGTGTGCATTGAATACGCTAAATCAAGTTGAATCGAAATTACTGCACTTCAAATACAACACTTTTCTCTTTTCCCTCTTAGCTGGACAACTTGATAATCTGTAATTACTGAAGCCCAAAACCGAATAAACACAGCATATACAATATATTCCATTATTCCAACTCTTGTTTAACACAAACGTTTACTATTCTGTAGCCTCCATACTATTAATCTCTGTTCTGTTTACTTTAAAGGGACAAATTGTCTCTAAATGGAGTTGTGAGGAATTTATTTCTACAACACAGAACTTCCAATGCTTCTGTGTAGCCAATGGTTAGAGTGCGTCTATCACTGCTAAATTTGAACTTTTCCTGGAGGAGCAAGTATTAATATTTGAGTCCACTACTAAAATAACAAATCCAGCTCTAGGGCCCAGATTACAATTATGCATTGCCCCAGTTGATGTTTTACTGAAATAGGGCTCATATTACATTTATGCTTCACCCCAGTTGGCGTTTTACAGAAGTAGGGCCTAGATTACTTTATACTTTGCCACAATTGGTGTTTAGTAGAGCTCAGATTATAGTTATGCTTCATTTTTGGGAAATAGAGGGTGGAAAAATTTTTGTTTCAGTGAATTCTGTCGAAAAAATTTGAAACTTAAAATATATAAGGCGATTATCATGACTGTTGTGTTGTATGTAGCGAAACAGTCTCTCCTTACTCTGAAGGAAGAGTGCAGACTGACAGTGTTTAAGAATATAATCCTGAGGCGAATGTTTGGACCCAACAAGGAAGGGAATAGGAAATGATGGGAACTTCATAATGGCAAGCTGCATAACTTATACCGTTTACCAAACATTGTTAGGGTTATCAAGTCTAGGAGACTCAGGTCATGTAGCCAGAATAGAAGAAAATAGAAACGCTTTCAAAGTTTTAACTGGAAGTTCAATCAGAAAACGACCATTAGGAAGACCTAGGTGCAGATGGGAGGACTATTTAAAGATGGATTTTGCAGAAATAGGAATAACCGTAGAAACTGAACGCAGTTGGCTAAGGTCAGAAGTCAATGGAGCACTTTTGTGAACGCAGCGTTGAACCTCCGGGTCCCAGAGGCCATAGAGTTAGTAATCTTTATTACGTTATTTATTATTGTTATAATTTTAATAATTAGTTTATAATACAACGTATTAATTGTGGTGAGCCTGTGCTCGGTTAGCTTACGTCCGGGGAGTTTATGTCTGCGACTTCCGTGGCCTTGGGTTCAGTTCCTGGTGGGCACATACGTTTCAGTGCTAATCCAATGTTTAGTTGATTCAGAGTACAACGTCTTTTTTGAACATGATACTATATTAGACTGAGCGTACAGCTTAATAGGGATCCGAATTGTGTGTATTCTCTCTGGAAATCAAATCTGGATTTTCTACACCAAAACCAAAAGCTTATATGCAAAACATATTGCTACGAGAAAGCGTTATGAGAAAGACGAAATGAAAACTTTATCGTCCTGCAGTTATACCCTATTGGCTGAAGGGCATGGATGATTAATTAATAGAAGTGAATGATTATGGCAGTGGTGCCCACCCCCCCTTATGTCCATGACGCACCCCCCCCAATTGTCTATCCGTAGGTGCTCTTCCATGAAAAAATCTTTTCGATTAATTTTTACGCCCCCTCAAACATATTTATATAGATTTTTACCCCCCCCAAATATTTCAATGACGCACTTTGCGTCATAGCCCCCCTCTGTGGGCACCCCTGATTATGGAAGAATTCTTGAAATCAGAAATATGGAAGGAAATGTTAGAACCCTGAGAAAACACACTTACAAGATTCCCTCTACGCGTAGAAACTGATATGAGCTGAGACCGAGCCAGGGGCCCTTCACATGTGACAAAAAGCGAGAGGGGAGTTCAAGCTCCCGTGTTTATATTGTTTCAGGATTTTTGCATACATGTCTTGGCAAATATTTATTTTGTCATAATATTTTTGAAGGGGAGTTAAAAACCCTGTAGCCCCTTCTGCGTACGCCATTGAACGTTAGATTTGTCTCTACTATATTGGAGTTATGAGATAACCAATCATAATTGGAATCGCGTGAAGCAGACTGGTCAAGAGAAGAATTGTTCAACTTTGTTTCACTTATTTTGTTGGTTTTATCTGGCGTAGTACGGTAGGGTGGTTCTTAACTCTGTAGAAGATGACGATGTTGTTCTTCGAAAAATCTTTAACTTATAGTCCCACGTTATGCCGGCTAGGCTAAAAGAGACGGTGAAAATTAGAAATGAATGAAATGATGGAATGAAGAAAGTGGGAGGAAACGGGAGAACCCGAGAAAACCCATGCACATGGTATTTGTCCACCACAAAGTTCACTTGGCGTGAGTAGGGATCGAACCAAGAGCCCCATGCACCAGAGCTGAACGCTCTAACACTAACCCACCGCGGACCCGTTGTTCTTCGTGTCTCGCTATTACCACTTATGTATTTGTTGTTTCTACTTGAATATTCTTTCTGTACGCAAATGTTTACTGCTGGAAATTAAAAGTGTTACACCAACAAGGATATATCCGATTGATCCTATATTTATAGAACAAACAGTAAAATGGTTTGATGTAAAACTCAGCAACACATCACGCCAGATCACGCCCCGTGTAAAAAAGCAACCGGAAGCACGCCTTGGAAGGAATGCATCACAGTGATCAAAATGTGGATTCAATGACTACAAGAGCGACTGTGTATATATAGACTCGATGATAGACAACGACTTGCTGGATTCTAATACCAGAGACGGGGAAAAACTTCTTGTGCACTAGGCTACCGCGAATTCGACAACCAGGAACATTAGTAGAATGTCTTTATGAGCAGTTCGACATCATCTGAAGGGTCTCGTGAACATCACGTATGGAGAACCGAATTCGATGACATGTTCTTCTGGAATGATTCCCCTACTGTCTGCATTACTATGATGGTCGCACTAGTATCATAATGGTACTATAATAACAGGTTGAGATTGAATTGCTACACTAGTCTGTCACCGGACATTATTATATGGCGTAGTACACATTGACAGGGCTTTGACTGGGCAAATGCTATATCGATTAGATGTTTAACCCGGTTTTGTGATCTCTGTACTGCAGGCCTTAGGGTCTACATGGAGTCATTTTCTAACATAATAACACTCGATTGCATGTGACACAACGTTCTCGACCTGCTGGATGGACATGACATTCCATTCCTTTCTTGGTCGGAAAATTCACCTGATTTCGCGCCGATTGAACATGCCTGGTCTATGATTGTACAATGTCTCGCACACCAGAGACCTCCCTGGTAATTGATAACTATTGATAACGTGTCCTCGTAGAACAGCTTGCTCAGAAGAAACGACTCTTGTCATGTTCAATGATCTCTGGAACTTTTGCTGAGCTCTAAAGCTGATCAGCTGGTCACACATCCACCAGAGTAGTAAGTGTAATCATTTCGCACTTTTACCTTCGTACATATCTGTCTGCCACATTTCGGTCTGCTAACACTTCTTTTTCCTTGTGTTATATTTTTAAAGTCCAACACGACATTTCACATATGTGTGATGAATATACAGTATATATCCAATACGACATTTCACATACCAGTTGTATGAACATTACATTATTTTTTTTATATATTTTTTTTTTACTAAAATACAGTAGCCTACATTAAAAATGTATTATTTTTTTTACAGGAAGGGGCCGCGGTGGTTAAGTGGTAGACCGTTCACCTCTGGTGCATGGGGTCCCGGGTTCAAACCCTGCTCCCACCAAGTGAAATTTGTGGTGGACAAACACCGTGTGCGTGGGTTTCCTCGGGGTTCTCCCGTTTTCTCCCACTTTCTTCATTCCACCGTTTCGTTCATTTCTCACAATCACAGTCTCCTTTAGCCTAGCCGGCATAACCGTGGGACGTAAAACTCAAAGATTTAATTTCTTTTTACAGGAACATTAGACCACATTCTGTATAGGTTTACGTCAACGCAACGCAAAATACGAGTGTTAGTTTGCTTTTAATCAGTATAGCATTTGCAATTGCTTATTCCAGCTTTTGCGTTCTGTTGCAGTCTGCATAATTTGCGAAGATTGATACGGAGTGACACCCACCCACCCCCATTGTTTAAGCGTCTTACTAGTCTGTGCGTTTTATATCAATAAATACAGTACTTCGCATGGAACAGGTCCACCCCACCACATTAACTTGCCACTAAAAGTGCAAGAGGGCGTGGAGTCAGTCACACGTTCCGGTATATTCACCACTAAAAAAGTCTGTGAGATAAAAACCCTAGATTGAAAGGTGACTAGATATTTGTAAAAGAAACAATAAATATTTCAAAAGAGGGAAATGAAGCACGTATTCTGGACCTGAACCCTCTAAAACAATAATGTAATATTACTCTACCGTATTACTAATTTCCGATTGCATCATCATAAAAAGAAAGAACAATTACAAATTCCGTATTACTGTATTGGAAAGGGCAGGCATTACAAACAAAATGTTCATTCTAGTAAGTTCGACTCTACAACTCTTATCACAGAATATTAATCAGCAAAACCAATGCCCTTTTTCTTTCTCTTCTTTTCTGTACGATGTATAATCAAATTTGGTAGTTCGATAAGCCAATTTTTATGACCACTTCAACCGTACGAATACGTGTCGCTTCAGTATTTTAAAAGAGTGCATTTTTAAAGTTAATTACATCAGCAATAATAACGCTACACATTTTTTTCTCTTGTATTTAAACCATGAAGAACGCCATTAATGGGCATTTTGTGATATGAAAGTCGCTTTAGGGCTATTGTCGAAAGGAATGTCATTAACATTGCAATCAATGGATATTGACCTTGTAGTACATTAACGAATGTGATCACCTGCTCAGTCAACGCAATAATGGACCCTGCCAACAATGACAAGTGAAAGGGAGAGGTGCATCTATAACAACTGAACGTGGCTTGACAGCCGCTCAGCTTTATGGCTCATCCAACAGGAAAGTTATCACGATGTAAACCTAGAGAAAGAACGCACTGGCCACCACGATAGTGAATTTCTGTTCACGTACAGTTTCCAATAACCTGGAAATTACTGTTATGTACTTCTATATAACAACGTGGGATTTAATGCCTGTGAGCGTAAAACCACAACCTACAAAACAAACTCGATGGTCTAATGTGCATATATACATAGGTAGTTTCTCTCTGTCATATGTATTATTGGATACGGTAGATACGTGTGCTCATTTATGTGTTAAGTAGCTATACTTAACTACCTATTTTACATACAGATCTACGGGAGAATTTGCATGCTATTGGTATAGACTGAATATCGTCTACGACTCTGTTTTAACTACACGCTAAATTTTTTAACTACACGCTAAATTAGTCCACTAGACTTTTTCTGATGTCATTAAGAAACTGCCTGGATACTAGCGTGATGAACTCGTAAGATTATTCTTTATTTATGCCAGATAAAAACCGGTAGCCTATGCATCTTGTCAGAAAACATGCACTGCAATGCTGTATCATAAATTTTAAATGCTGCTTAGGCATACTCTCAAGTTCACAGTAAGAATCCTTTTTCTGCAATATACTTATGAACATTTGGATTAATGGAATCACTGACATGGCAATATCTTCAACATTCCAAGGAAGATTATTTCTACCACATAGGTCTACTAACTTTGCTATCCCAAACCTAATGGAATTATCATACTTTCGATACCATCAACTCTCAACAGTAATACATTCTCAGTATTCCAAATAATTTGAAATATCTAAATCCTGTTAATTTTCCTAACGACGAAGTCAGTCCCCTGGTGGCTCTGTCTGTCCGCCAGACATGTATTATAATGTAGAATAAGTAGATTCTATTATAAAACTACTATTATCAGCATACAAAAAAAAAAAAAAAAAAAATGCTAGGGATGGTATCGCGACAAGACAAGATTTCATACTGTTCCTGTCTCGTCTCGATTGACAAATAGCAGCCTCGATCTTCTCTCGAGTTGAAAATTGCTGTCTCTATCTCGAGCTCATCACGAGCAACAAATGTTTGTCTCGAGGCCGTCTCGATAGTCTCGAAATAAACTCGTGGAATTAAAAATGTATAATTTCTATAATCTTACAGCCTATCGTGTTCTCCTTTATTTCTTTTTCACTTCGTTTTTGAATAAACAATTACTTTAGCCCGTGTATCATTTGATAGCTAAGTGGCATGCTCGTGCTCTCTTTGCGTGTGTTCACAGGTTCAATCCTCAGCGGGTGTATCAAGCTTTGCATAAAACCGGAACAATCCCACTGTAAGCAAAAGGCATTGTTTCATATAGCCTCAGTACTGGTTAAACAAACTCGAATCAATCATCTTCTATACTATTACTTGTTCTTTTCCTGTTGAATTAGTATTATTCTATCCCACATTCCAAATAACACAGTAGATAATAACAATACTGCAGTAGATAATAGCAATATAATACTATTTCATCGATTAGAAATTCAAATTTTATGATTTCTCATTTGTTATCTGTTGCATTCTTCTTTGACTGCTCAATTCACCACGTTGAAATCATGCTCATTGTTTTCAATATTGATAGATACTGGGTATGTATTGGTTCTAATGGATGAAATGTTTTATTATTTCACGTGTCAGGACTTAGTTGACACTTTATGAACCCAATTTTTCTGCAACTTTACGCTCTAATAGCTACAAAATTCCTCTTTGTTATGCATGATCTCGGACTGAATCCCAAACGAGTTAGATTCAATCTCCGATACCTCGCGTACTTCGGATCCAATCTTAAGTATATTCAGTTTTTTTTTTTTTTTAATCAAAAAGATCCAATATATTTCAGGCAAAAATTTTCTTGTAGGCCTTACATCTCGAGAACTACATATAATGTAGCCAAACCAAACCTAACAATTTACTCAGTATGATTATTGTGCTTATTCCGTAAAAAGTATGAAAAATCGATTTAGAAGCAATTCAAAAATTTTGTGGCCCCTGATACAAAAAATTCAATATTTTTCATTGAATCAAACATTTTCTTGTTATACCAGTTCATAAGGTTGCAATGCATTATATGGTTATATATCCTGACTTTCTTCATGGGCTTAGCAATATGGATAGTTCGAAATTGTCGAATTCTTTAATGTTTGCAGTGGAGTAAAATGAAACTGCTACAATTTTATACATAATAAGGAGAAAACATAAATTATATGCAAATAGGAAAAGAAAAGTGATATTAAACCTTGGAATATTGCGTACTATAATGCAATTAGGTATTTGCACATTATTTTGCCTTTCGTTCAAAATTAATTTGTTTTGCATTGTTATCTATGTAAAATAGAAATTTCTTTTTCTTTAATCTGCGAGAAATCTGTCAGAACTTATGTTGCATTTCAGTTCATTTTAAAATGTGTCGTAAGAGAGGTTGTCTTTTAGGTGACTCTGAATTGAAAATATAACAAATTAGTCACTTTTTAAGGCGATTTAGGATTTTACTTTTTGTTGTAAGATTACCGACATCATAATTAAGTATTCAAATATTCTGGTTAGTAGAAATTCAATGTTCTTTCTGAGCATTAAAACTATGTGAAAAGTGAACTCAAGAGTGGATCGAGAGAGGTGGAACTCGATCCATAAGGATTGTAACTAGAACTATATCATGGTTAGTAAAAGTGTTCAAGTTAGCATGAATTGAGTATAATAATATTGCTTGATTTAAATTGAATTAGGTCTTTGGTTTAACGTCCCACGCTTGTACCATTTAGGACAAAGGAAACGAATGATGAATACTAACTAGTAAGTAAATGATTGACGTATTTCGATGGAGATGCGAGAGAATAAACGGGAGAACGTCGCAAAACTCAAGAACATGATGTTATTCTTCAGAAACCCAAATAGGCTGGAATGGAACCAGAGACTTCTCGCACTAGAACGAAATCTACCACTATCACCAAACTTTCCTCACTTGTTCTCTTCTAATATAATTCATTTCACCAATTCAATAAACAGAATTTGTTTAAATTTATTGTCTGTCTCTTTACGCCTACAATACATAACATGAAACTACCAAATCACTGCAAACTCATATTTCTTTTGTCTTTTTATGTGAAAGACAAAGGAAATAATTTTTAGTGATCACACAAGATCTTGATTTAATCATAGCTTTTCCCCACAGTCCCAAAACATATTTCTTACCAATTTAAAGAACATAAGTTGATAGCAGCCAACGATGCGGTTTATTGGCTAAATTACGGAACTGGCTTAATTGCACTCATTTAAGCGTTATGAGGAAATGTGAATTAGCATTTGTATGTGTGCAATTGTTTGTTCACAGCTGATATAATAATTGGAAATGGTGCAGTTTTTGGTAGAGAATTTTTGCAAGAAATGAATAATCTTAATTTGACTTCATTTATATTCCACTTATCAGATGGACTCTTCCAAGCGTGATGATGAGGCTGATGATGGTAGTGACGTTTCGTGGTACTTGAAAATACAGAGTGGAAGAGTAGCGTTCTGAACAAGAACCGAGTATTCCGTAAATTCAGCAATTAGCGGGAAACAGTTTTCAGACAAGTGTCACGAATTTCTGTTCTTATATTTACACCTCATGCTCAATGAAGTGGAACAGTAACTCAGTACAATAGAAGATACACAACGGAAAGAGAATTTGAACAAAAAAACACAGGGGAAAACACACTGCGACGAAGAACTAGGAGGGCAATTTGGTGCAGATTGTGCCCATTTTGACAAGCATCTCTCGTCAATGCACTGTTTTCACTTGAATGCCCCTTCTGTCTCCCTCATTTGACTGTCATTGACGGCTCATCCCACTACGGACAACAGTGCAGAAGGCACCGAAAGAGATCCACTTGAGTTACCCTCCTTTCTATTCCCTTGAGTGAAACAGGGGGTCCCCCTTTTCCTTGTGGTAACCTTCTTCAAAAAAATCTGTAGACACTAAATTAGCGTGTCATGCAGAAGAAATAATTATGGTATCTTTTCACTAAAACTTTCTGGATAATATTTTCAAAATTTCCACATTTTAATGCAAATATTCACAATTTAATTTATTTTAAAAAAAAATTATCGTCACAAGCATACTTCCACCCTTTAGGCTAAAGAAGACGAATGGTTGTTCTTATTCCTAGTTTATTGGGTGAAGAGTATCTATGCTTCTCCTGCACAGGGTCTGGGTTTGAATCCCGGTGAGCGAGCGTCAAACTCATTATAGTGGTTCAGACCTTATTTTAAAATTAGATCTCACCCTATATAACCCCACAGCTAACAAAGACTAAATACAATTCATCATTATCAAGACGGATGGCCACTGCAAATGAATGACTAGGGAAGATTTGGTGAAATGAAAGAGTGGATGAAAATGGCCTCGAATCGAAACAGGAACCTTAGTACTTCTGTTTCCCGAAACGTTGTTTCTGAATTCTCCATTTTACTTTGCAAGTTGACGCCAAACAAAATTAATTATTATAACAGTCATCTTTATCTTTCGTCTCCTATCCCTATATTGAATCTTCGGGTTCCACAAACGATAGATTTAGTTAGTTATTACCGGTATCTACGGCGTTTACACTATCCGGAACAGAGGGAAGGAAGCGGCTTGGGAATTGTATGTTAGGTACCATCCCAACATTTGCCTGGCGTGAATACAAAAAAAAATCCTCACTGAGGATGACAGGCCTGGAAAAGCTTATTCATCTTTTTGAGCAGGAATCGGGAATAGAACGCGGGACCGCTCGCACCAAAAGCAAGAGTTTTAGGGACTGCGCTACGCGGGGCCACCAAACTCAGTTTCAATAAACTAATAATAACTGCTTCCAAACATTGTTTTACATACTAATAATTTAGGTGTACAGTTGATGACATCATTGTTAATCACCCACACATATACACTCAATGATGTTTTCAGATGATTTCTCCCGGGGGATGGGGAATTTTAATACACAGAAGATAAAAGTAGTACTGTGAAGAATACAGGTAACCCTTATTGATCATGATCAGAGATTTTCCCCGGGGAATGGATTCCCCCCGACTACCTCCTGAAATCACTGTATACGCTGTACAAAATACCTCGAAAACAATTGCAAATACTATCTTCTAACTTCCTAATATCTTTTTAAATATTCTTCTATGTTTTTAAGTCGTTCGCAAAGAGAAAGAGAGAGAAAGATACTTTTAGCGCAAGCAACTTCAAGCCGAAGTAGAAAAAGCAAAAGAAACCGACGAAGAAACGTGAACAAAGGGAAGAAGAGAAGGTTGAGTGAGTGAGTCATGGTACGACCCCCAGGGACATAGCCGACAGAAATAGACACCCAAAGACTCATACACATACACAGATGAGAAAATTAAAAAAAAAAAAATGTTCATGCTGAATCAGCCACACGAAGAGGTGAGAAAGCACACTGTTTGACCATGAAGCTGTTAGGTCCAAAACCCTGCAATTCATTTTCTAAAGCCTAAAACTATTTTAACAACACAAGAAACTAAAAAAAAGGTATGTCGTTAAGATCAAAGCAGAATACAGCTAGTTATATATATATATATATATATATATATATATATATATATATATATATATATATATATATATATATATATCGGAAAGATATTCTGGTGGATATTCCCCTGATGGAAGTCATACTACACATGATATATTCGTTTAAGCTCCGTAATTTTAAGTTTTATATTTTACCTTTAGAACTACACTAAAAATATGTGATCACCCCACCCATTTTGGTGCAGAAGTCTCCAGTAACTATGTCCGGTAAATGAAGTAAACTCATGTCGAAAATTATTGTCGCATGTCTATAAATGTGTTGTTGTAGGAATATAATTTGATAACGAATTCGCCCGGTATTTCTTATAATGTTAGTATGTGTATAATCGGCGAAGACATGTATGTGGCAAATTTATGTCAAAAGAGCAGTAAATAAGAACAATAAAACGAAAATAAAACGTTCTTGTCCATTTAGCAACATTTTGTTTTACTCATTCTAATTTTCCTATTTATAATTTTTTTTTCTATGAAATTTACCACAAATATACATTTGCCGATTATACACATAGTATTAGTATTAAAAGTAAAAAGTGAAAAATCATTATCAAATTATATTCTTACAAGAAGACAGTTATAGATATGCGACAACCATTTTGGACGGGAGCAGGAAAATTCGGTGTAGGAATATTCGGTGTAGGAAAATTCGGTGTACAGAAAATTCGGTGTACGGAAAACTCGGTGTGGGGAATGTTAGGTGTAAAGAAAGATTCGTTGTAGTAGGCCGTAGGATTTATTAAAAACTCAACTTTGAGGATAAATGAGCGTATTGGTTTTAAGTTCAAATTTTGTGTAGAACGTACTTTTACTGTCTACTATCATTTTCACTGTTTACTGTCTACTTTATATTGCTTTATATTGAATTGTGTTCCTGAAATTATTGGAATTCTAGATTTCGAGGGATTTTAACATTTTATGGCCCTTACATGACGAGAAATTTGTCCTCCAATCAGACACTTTAGTCCTCAAAGTCCTCCAATCAGACACTTAAGTTTGTTTACCTTAAGGCAAACAAACTAAAGTGTCTGATTGGAGGAGAAGTCAACTATTTGTACGCTATTATCTGATAAAACCATCCTGCTTTATATTGCCCTTTCCACTAAGACTTTTTTGATCAATATCATTTTGCATCTTACATACGTATGTATATACAGAGTGATTCTTTCAAAACTCACGGATTTAATTTGGCTCTAGAATTTCTAACTGAAGTCCGATTTTCATGCGGTTTGGTGCAAATCATCAAGGAAGGATGGGATATTTATGGGACTATGTTTATTGGTTTAAGTTCATCCGGGGTAATATAGAGCAAGCCTCAAGAAAAACAGAAAATATTCGCCATTGTACGTTACAGTTCGAATGAGATATTGAATATTTGAAGCGAAATTGAAGAATACAAATTAAGTGTTATTGGTAACACACATAAATCACATGTTCAATGGAGATTCCTTGGGTGAGTTAGAGTCGGTAACTGACATCTCCCACAACATTCGCCAGCGAGATCCGATGCTTCCCTGTCTTCCTCAGAAGCGATCCTGTTTCCTGCAATTTATTCACTAACGACCATATTATGTTCCTGTCTGGGGCAGAACGTGAGGCAAAGTTGCGTGTAAATTCCCTTTGCGTAGCAACAACAGATCCCGTTCTCCAAAAACTTTTTAACTATAAAATCACGTTGCTCCAAAGAGTACATTATTGTAACGTGTCCTGATCATATTGGTACAGTAGCACAGCATAATTCTCAATACAACGGCCCAGTTTCCTGTTTCTTATTGACCGTCGCGAGGTTGCCATCTAACGAAAAAACTCAAATCTCCACACCGCACCTCACCTAATTCCAATTCGGTACAGTGGCGAATATTTGCTGTTTTTCTAGAGGCGTGGCCGATATTACCCCAAATGAATTTAAGCCAGTAAACATAGTCTCCCAACGTTCCTTGATCATTTGCTACAAACCGCACATGAATCGGACTTCAGTTAGAAATTCTAGACCCAAATGAAATCCTTAAGTTTTAAAAGTATTACCTTGTATATGTTCTATGATGTACTATATAGGAAAGGTATTTTTAGTTGTTAATATAACTATTCTCTGAACTTATAGTTATATTTTTTTTTTATTTCTGACAAAAAGTGTCAGCTTCATTCTGTGATGAAAAGTAGTTTATAGTAATACCCCGCAAAAGATATGAAAGAGGTATTGGTCTCAAGGCAAAAAAATAAATTTGCTTTTCTTGAAATAGGTAATAACATTTTATTCGTTACATTTTATGCTTTTCGTTTTCACAATATGAAGTGTCGTAAATATCGTAAGTGGTAATATTCAATATGTATTACACCGAATCTACCTTACACCTAAATTTCCCCACACCGAGTTTTCCGTACACCGAATTTTCCTATACCGAGTTTTCTTACACCGAATTTTCCTACACCGAATTTTCCTAGACCCATTTTGGACATGAGTGTATAAGCTGCCTTTGGGCAGAACGATTATATAAGATTTATTTTTACAGACTAAAATTTGACATTCAGATCAGATTAGGGATTAGGAATTAGATTTCTGGGCTTTCTGCATCTATGGCCATACTAGCCTGTCACGTATGAGATATGATGTCCCTCTGCGATCATACTATCCGAGGAAAGGAGAGGAAGGAAGAAAGCGTCCTGGAACCTATATGGTAGGTACCATCCCGACATTTGCCTGGCGTGAATAAGGAAGATCCAGGAAAGCCTCACTCAAGATGTTTGTCCTCAAAAATATTTTACACGTTTTCAACCGAGTGCCCCCCACCGGAAATCGAACTCAGGTCCATTAATATTCAGATCAGAGATGACCATTTTTCAATCGGAGTTCGTGCGGGCTCAGAATCACAATTTTCAATGAAGCTCTCCCACACTAATATGCATTGGCGTAACTAGGATATTATACTCGGGGTGGAGGCAAGGCTCTTACTTCTAAAAATTGCTTTAGAAGACCTTGCTATGATAATGTTTGTACTACTTTTTGAGACCCTTCCCCACTTTCATTGTCATCTCTTCAAATTTTATGGTTCTCTCTCTTTCTTCCTTTCTCCGTGGGCTTTCACATTGAGATTCCTTTAAGATTAGTCTCCTTCACTGATTATTTTATTTCCATTGCCCCCTCTTTATTTTCAAAAACACAAGTTTTGTGTGCTTGAACTCGACATTGTCATGTACTATATAGATCAGTGAAAATTTATTACATCAGAAATTTGTTTTAAATTATATATCTATATTTCCTATGTTCGAATGTTACTATATAACTACTTATATAATAAATCTGTGCTAAGTATAAGAAAAATTTCTATCACAATTTTGCACCCAATCTACTCGTGCAATTCTGAGCGAAAGTAAGTATATTTGTATTTACTCTTACATCTTATAGGAACACAAAATAAATTTACATGTAAAACCATATTATAATTTAATATTGTAACATGTTAAAATTGCTCATGCATAAATATTTATTCTCTTTTAAAGTAAAATATAAGATCTTCTAATTGTAAATTTTATAATAAAATCGCTGTTTACTGGTCTTGCAGCTTAATTACAGAAGCCCTCTGCTAACAAAGAAATACATTTTTTTATACACATGACTTTTTAAAAACTAAAAAAAACAACAACAAAAAAAAACATGGCAATTGTATGTAAACATGGCTTATTCAGCAGAAATATTACTGTCTTCCCCCCGAGATCAAAAATAAAAAGCTACAAATAAGGAAAGCAAATGAACAATGCAGAAAGAGAGAACTTGTAGAAGAACTTGAGAAACAGCAATAACAGTTAAATTTGTAGTAAAAACATTACGTTTGTCAAATAAAACACCTCTAAGGTTGGTAGTAAGTAGAAAGTTATATTCATTAAGGGTCTTCACTACAGCCAAATTAAACTACCTCTAATTTTAGAGTTTTTCTGTAATGTCTTCAAAACAAATAAAAGTATTCGAAAAGCAGGAACATAGTGAACTAGACCATAGGCGTCTCTGGCGGGGGGACGAGGGGGTCGCGTCTCCAATATTTTGAAGTACAATATATTCAATAGTTCATTCTAATTTAATTTATTTACTAATGACAGAATAACAAATAAATAAATAATAATTATATTAATTAGAATATATTATTCAGGCTGTAGAACGATTATATCAGAGTTCTTGATATACCTTAGGGGATCCATGAAGGTAAGCAGAAAGGTAACAAATGGAATCGAAGATAATAAATAGGTTGGGCTAGGTAGCACCATTTTAACCACTTTCTTCGATGTCCCCCCCCCCCCCCCCAATTTTACATGCCAGAGACGCCAGTGAACTAGACAATACGATTTTGCATGTGATACCTTTACCACAATTCACATATCTGCTTTTGGTATGCCACTATTTACAGAATCCGCAAAAAAGAAAAAAAAAATGCTAAATTGAAAGCAGATGGATGAGTTGTGATAACGATATCACATGCAAAATCGTATTGTCTAGTTCACTATGTTTCTGCTCTTCGAATGTTGTTATTTGTTTTGAAGATTTTGCAGAAAAACTCTAAAATTAGCGGTAGTTTAATTTCGTTGTAGTGAAGACCCTTAAGTTACGATGCACTAAAAGATCAAATCTACATCGCTTAAATAAATAAAGTCCAAAGGGTCTTTCCTAGTAAGATAGTGAAATCGGCCGTTGATCCAAATTGGGTCGTTATTGACCCAAAATGTTACTTTTGATCTAAAACTACTCCCCCCAAAAAATTCGATTCCCTACCCCCACCACTTACCGAATTATCGTATTATATATGCTCAAAATTTCTTTCTTTTTTAAAAAAATCTGGTCCAAATAATTTTAACGTTTCACACTGTAGATACTATGTAGGTGTAAATATGAAAAAAATTTCAAAAAATATCGTTTTTTTTTCTTGTTTTTGCATGTTGAAAATTTCAAAAATCCTAGAAAAAATTTGGGGGAGACACATCGCTGATTTTTTGGTCAAAATGGCAATATTCTCGAAAAAAATTAAAACTGATAAAACTTGTTATTCTCACAGTTTTTAAAAACCATTTTAGGACCCTCAATGTCAAAACTTTGAATCCAACTTAATATTTAAAAAGAGTACTTTGATACGCTTCTTATAGTATATTTTTGGGTACCGAACCTGGTTTTGCATTTCTTTCACGCTTGCTTGTTATTTATTATAATGTTTCTTTTACAAAAGATCAATTTGAAAGCTATTTTATACACAATTGCAGTTGTTTTTTCTTTTTCCTACGAAAGTTCTATGCTTTTCAATGAACTCTCCAATAACGTATAATATTACATACCTTGGTATTTATAATTTTTGCGACGCCTCTCGGGGTCCTATGACGGGGGCTCCACAGAACAAGCAGAATATTCTATTCGATGCGCCCTCTGGAGATCATCTTATTATAATAACTGTGATCTCATTTCTTTTTCCTGCTCACTCAACTTTCTTCCCATCTAGGTTAAATATAAAAAAAAAAAAATAAATAAATAAAAAAGATGGAACACGTGTCTAATGACTGTAAATGAGAAGTCCATATAGACATAATTTCATCTCTCTGATTTTCGGAGATTCGTAAGATAACAATTGCCACCCTATTCTCCCCTCTTCCTCGTCGAATTTCCAAAAATCCTTAAAATTTCAAGTTTCTAGCTCTAGCAATTTGGCCTGGGCAATAAACAGTCAGTCGTTCAGGACTTCTTTTATAGGCCTCCTTTCCTGCCAACTTAGCTTGCTCGGAGCTATGTGGGACTCCTATCCTGTCACTCAGCTTGCGTAGAGCTTTGTGACCTTTAACCTCCTCTGCTTGTGGTCAGCATTGGGGATCCTAACCACTCCACCTAGCTTGCTCGGAGTTCTGTGGAGATCTTTCCCTAGGGTGCTCGAGTCTTCGGATACCACTCGTTACCTAGTATTTGTGAATTATTTACATTAGAGTGATTTTGTATAACACCATTTACAATATGGAAATTTTTATAATAAAAGTCGGTAGTGGGGAAAACATTCCCGTGTATAATTTAGCTCTACTTATGCTCTACCTATACTGCATAAGAAGAACTTTACAACATAGTAAGCGATATTTTTAAACTTTTATGTAAATTAGAAAAGAAAGTGCAATATTCCCATGCAATGCAATGTCACATACCAAACAAGCCTCCCCTACTATGTATAAATACATTTCCGAACTTCAACTTCAAACATACTATTCTGTGATTCAGTCTCAACTCATTCCACCTAATAACCCAATTACGATGCAGGTGGCGCTTACTATTGTCTTGCCCGGAGCTGCTCATACAGAGATTGGATCCCAAACCCGGTAAAACTCATAAACATGTAATTGCCCACCACATACTCACATAACTGGGATAAAATTAAACCAAAAGTCTTTCATATGAATCTTCCGCAGCTTTAGCGAGGTTAGAATACAATTTCCATCAATCTCCGGATACAGTAGCAACTCCTTGCAGAACCAGAAGCAAACCAACCCACAGGCTATTCTATTGGAAGCAAATGGTTGCTGCTTGTTCTATAGACATTAGCGTGTGTATGAACTCAATTAGACATGTTTTGTACCTGCGTTGAATGTACTATTCTCAGAGCAACAGTTGCTATGTACAATAAACGCATCTATTTGTGATCCAAGGTGCAACTATGAAATCGGATTTAGCAGCGTCGATTTTGTGGTTCAGTTAGCTCAAACAGTGGCTACCTATATGTGCACGACGTGTTTAATTTGTGGTCAATTCAAAGCTCCTTTATCTTTCGAATCAATAGACATCCACGAGCTGATCAATAATGCTCTGTTTGGGTTTGAAGGTGTTAATAAAATATCGGATGTGCGTTGGTTATGTCAATTATATCGATCGTTGTACTTCCTCCTCTCACTCAAAATCTCTTTATATAGAAATCTCTCAAAAGGTTAATGAATCATTGTTCTCATCTTGTATAGCAAGTGACAAAGAGGTATTCTCGGTGTTGTACACGAGGAAGGGCGATGGATATAGTCATGCCAAATATTTTGATGCAAATTACTGTATTACACCTTCCACACATGGGTGAAAGTTGTAATATGTTAATTAGAACAATCTTAATTGCTTTCGCTCGTGAAGGTTATCTTAAAATAGGCAAGAAGACAATAATTAGTATATCTAAGTATTAGGAGCCGTGGTGATGTATTCGGGAAGACCGCCCGGGTTCGATCTCCGATATTTTTTCTCTTTCTGCCCTTGCTTAGCCAGTCTCTTTAAAATAAGTATCTGAAGAAAGACGATTAACGTGGCCCGACATCACACCTATTCTGTACCAACCACTAGAAAGTGTAGGCTAGTGCTGTTAAAATTCCAATAATTTATTTCTTGAATGGTGAAATAATGGATTCTTGGAAGATTCTTATAATAATCATTCCGGTAACGAATATTATTATTCGAGGAATTGTTTGAATAACAAATAATTATTCAAGAAATTGTTTGATTAACGAATAATTATTCGAGAAATTGTTTGAATAGCGAATAATTATTTGTGGAACTGTTTTAATAACGAATAACTATTCAAAGATTTGTTTACTACTTCTTACGGGCTTCCAAACTTTTGGACCATCCTGTATTGTTATTACTATTACTTGTTATAATGCTTAATATCATTTTATAAAACACAATGCAAAGTTTTGTGTTTACCTATGGTTGGTATGAAGATTAGTTAATTTTAATTAATAGTAAAAAAAAAAAAAAAAAAGTAATAGAATCTGCCTACCAGTTAAGTAATTCCTGGTTCACGAAAGAATCAGTCACCATTAGATCGCAAATTTGACTATTTTATTATAGCTAATAAAGCTAATCAAACTTGATCGCTAAACGGACGATAACTGGAATGATCGCAAACTGGAATATATCATAGGCTATATAACACGAGACTATTGTTTGAAGTGAAATTTGAACCATTACCCAGATTCGCATACAAGTCAAATATTCCCACGGGTTCGAACCCAGGACTGAGTACACAACTTAGATACTTAGCCAGAAAGGAGCACGCAACAAAGTTCTAATACATGATATGCAAGCAATACGAAACCTAACGCTATGAACTGCTATGATTCTAATGTTTCTTTTTTCATATTCAATCATATTCCAAGAGTTTTAAGGGGCCGCAGTGATTCAGTGGTAGAGCGTTCACCTCTGGTGTATGAAGTATTTGGGTCGATTCCAGCTCGCGCCAAGTGAACTTTGTGGTGGACAAACATGACGTGTATGGCTTTTCTCGGGGTTCTCTCATTTCCTCCCACTTTCTTCATTCCACCATTTCATCCATTTCTCATCCTCATCGTCTCCTTCAGTCTAGCCGACATAGTCGTGGGACATAAAACTCAAAGAGTTTTAAAACAAACGACAAGTGGACCGAGAATAGAAACCGGGTTTCCGAGGTTCAAGACTGCCTACAAATAAGCTTTAGGCTCGTTGCGCCCATAAGATTTTTGAGTGGACATAATTTTTCATTGACAAATGGCACAATCGAACTTTAAAAAAAATATTCCATAATGATGTGTTTGAGAACGTTAATTGGGAAGGACGTTTTCTTTTTTGATTGAAAGGACACAATTGGACGGGACGTGTAAGCAGATATAAACTGTTTCTTTTTCTTTTTTTTTTTTTAATGGATATTGGCTACTAAGTGAAGTAAGTTCCTATTATTTGACATGAAAATCAGTGTAAGCACTAATTAGCTTTACTTTTTGGGAGGGGAGTCGTCTTCCCTACTATTTATTTTGGTGAGGATTACGTCCAAGTACTTGTGTGGGAAAAGACGATCACAGCACTTCGGGTTACCATGCCATTGCGTTAACTAATACGCTACACAATTTGGTCCCTGATCAGCCACACGCTTTTTCACTCTTGAAGTTTTCTTTTTTTAACTTTTCCCATTCCCTCATACAACAATACAATAAAGCCAGATGGATTAGATACAGATGAAACGCAGAAGCGTCGCTACACAGAAGTTCTTTTTAATTACTGATTGATAACACGATAATATTGTTAGTTACTCTTCTCTGTTGGCCTGAAGTTTCCATAATGGTTTAGAAAAATAAAACTGAAGTGACATGCAGTGACCCAGATCCGCCCGCAACGAAGTAAGCAGTGTGCGATGACTCACATGCGAGCTTCACACACATACATATACACAAACAAGCGAGGCACCTGCAATAACTTCTGTTTAAGTGAGAAATCTGCACAAGCTCCTCCCCCTAACTTTACTGGCTCATGTCTCGCCCATTATATTATTATTTAAGGGTTCTTATTGTTCAGCGACTTGGAGATTAGCCGACAGAAATAACAGCAAGGTGATTCACAAACAGCCATTGAATTCCGATGTTTTGAGACCTAAACTGAAGATGAAGCGAAGAGAACAAAATGAGTCATTTTTAAAGCTCGACACGGTGGTCACTCCCCCAACTAGCTTTTCAGGTGTTTTATGATATACACAGAGGGGTTACTGGCTAACCGGTTTCGGATGTAGTTAAATATAAACGTGTTCTTCTTTTCTTTTATCAGGTTACAGAGCCGTGGGTCATTAACCACAATCCCTCAAACCATCACCTTTCAGTGAACTGGAAAGCGATAACAGAGAACTGTTTGTTGTCAAATATAAATGCCGTTATTTTCATTAGTCACCTGTTATTTGCTCATTTCCTACCTAGAAAAGAATTATTTATTTATCTCAGTTTCAATTCGAAAATAAAAAGTATAATCTGTGAGATTTTCTTCAAACTTGGTATTGTTCGTGGAGGTGGGAGGGTAAATAAAAAATTAATCTCCTGCCACACTTACTTAGTTTCTACCACACTCAGAATTGATACAAATAAGGAAGGAAAGCGTAAATCTAAAATACAGTGTATAAACATTTATAAAATTTATTATTATTATTATTATTATTATTATTATTATTATTATTATTATTATTATTATTATTATTATTATTATTATTATTATTATTATTATTATTATTAATGTTTATTTCTGTGCCATGAACAGCTCAACGGCCAAAAATACAGCACTTCATCAGATAAATTAAACACGTATTGCATACAATGTAACCTACCTACTGAAACAATAAAACATAATGACAAAATAAAATAGTATCGGATTAATAATTCCTTGTCAAATTAATCCCGAATGTTTTTAATCTCAAAATAGATACATCTTCAAAAATACTTAAAAATAATATCTGACAAACTAAAATTCATGCTTCTATACTGGTAAAATTAATTAAATTAAAAGAATTGGTAACTCTTCTTAAAATTACAGATTTTGGAACTAATGTTGATTTATTTCTCGTTTTATACATTGATACCCTTATACCAATATCATACAAGCAATATTCACTATGGTATCTATTGTGAAGTATGTTCTTAATAAAATCTCTTTCAATAACTTTTCTCCTGTCGCTCAATACCTATAATCCCCAAAATTGATTCCAATATTCATAACTATGTGAGTAGTAATCTCTATTCATTTCATGGTATAATAATAATAATAATAATAATAATAATAATAATAATAGTGTATCCTATGCGTAGTCCGGAACCCATTTCCGGCAACGGTACTTACCACGAATAAAAACGGTGTATGTAGTTCCGGATTCAATTCCCGGTGGGAGAGCATAAAATAATAATAACTTCATAATTAGGGACTTCTATTATTCATCCGCCTCCTTTAGCCTAAAGGATATTACTGTAGGACGTTACTCTATGAAGAATTTATTTTAATTTCGAATATTCCAAATATTTCGAATGTAACTGTTTGGATCTCATTTTAAGCGCCGTCTCATTATAGAATAGATGCTAAAATAAAACGTTAACTCAAGTTAATTAGTAATATAGGCATGTAAAAAGCGGAATAAGAAACATCTATTTTGTTAAAGTGTAAATTTTTTTAACTTTCAAAAGGACTATTAGCTAACATTAGTATTTTGTAATAAAACGGTTTTATTATTTCAATACCTAGTTCACGATTGTGATTTCCTTTGTAATAAAAAGGTTTTATTATTTGAATCCCTAGTTCTTGATTGTGATTTCCTTTTTAATAAAAAGGTTTTATTATTTGAATCCCTAGTTCACGATTGTGATTTCTCCACGGTAACTTTGGACTATTCCTTATGAGTTATGCTCTCCCTTGTTGTCAATGATTCAGTGTAAAATGATCTTTCAGCTCTATAACTATGTTAATGAATAAATAATGCATCGATCATCATCATCATCATCATCATGGAGAATTAAAGCTTCTCAATTGCGGCAAGTGGCATAATACCTAAGGTCTTCTGCTGACTTCTTGGTTTTCAACGCACGATTATTCTTTTATGATATCGTCTGTATATTGTAGTTTTCTTCGCCCACTCCCTTTTTCCTGCCACCATATCCTCAAGCACGTTCTTCATGATACAGTTCCTTCTTAGCCAATGTTCCAACCAGTTTTTCTTATTCTTCTGAATAATATCTAAAACTGTTCTTTCCTCCCCCTAACATTTCTAATAATCTCTCACTTGTTTTCCGCTCGATCCACTTAATTCTTTACGAAAAACTAAACGATCTCCCTAGCGTTATACCAGATGGAAGGCTTGTGCCACTAGGAAATTGAGTCTTATTATTGTTATTTCCTGTTTTGTAGACCATACAGGAACTCCCACATTGGTTTACGAAAATTCTGTGTATCCACCAGGAATCGAACTCAAGACCATGCATACCAAATGTCCTGCACTACAAGTTCCAATTGCATCCTGTAGATGTCAATATCTGTAAAATGTTTGCTGCCATCTAGCGGCGAGATATGTAATTTTTACTACAATAGTAGAAAACATGCCAATCCGTGCGAAAAATCTCATTTCGTGGGATTTTTCGTTTTTTTTTTTTTTTTTTTAAAAAAAGAGGTAACGGGAATTTTCATCGAAATTGCCTACGTATATGAGATTTTTCATATACAGAAAAATCCACGCTAAAAAAACTTCTAGGGGCCAAAAAATAGGCAGTGTGTGTGATCAATAGGTATGAAATCAGTGTTAGTTGTCAAATTTCAATCAGGTAATTTTTCTAAATCATAGAACTTCATGTTATATTGTGTGATAACAAAGTTACTCGAAAGTTAACCGCCAAGCAATGAAAATTGTATTCTGGTATTTACAGACAGAAGAAAAGAAAATAATGAACGAATGAGTGGAAGATAGTAAACTATAAAATGAGAGATAATCAACTTTCAAAATGTTCCACGCAAAATATATCGAGAACGAAGTTTTTCTATCATCATTAGGCTCAGTTTGAGATGATAGAACAAAGGCAAGGCGGGATGAAGACACTGCAATTCTGACAAAATGTATATTTGTTTTCGATTAACTAAATACTTATTCACGAATTTTAAGCGTCAAAGAACAAATAGTTCCATTTTCATCTTTTATTATTATTATTATTATTATTATTATTATTATTATTATTATTATTATTATTATTATTAGCTTGTTATCAGTATGACGTGCGAAATTCAAAACAAAAATGGGACTTTGACTCTCCACATGAGACTTTTTAACTTTTCAGGTTGACGCACTGGCTAGAAAATCAGGTAATGATATCTACCGTTAACGTCATCGTTTCTCGTGTAGATGCTAACGGATTGGCTCAATTACCGATCTTGACCGAGCCAATTGGAGTAAGAAAACCTACATATCCTTTTATTATAGGCAACCAACATTTCTTTGCTAATGAGCAGGTTGCATAGAAGCTAGGGAATGCTATAAATTTTAAACGTGACATGGATAGTTACCAATATCTGTGTCGATGTTAACAGATTGACTCCATTAACGAATTTGGTCCAGATAAGAGTTATTATGTGAATTAACGAACAGGCAAATATAATAATAATATGTGTAACCCTAATAAAGTAATATTATCTCACCCAAAATGTGAGGTATGAAATACCTGGTAAGTGGGTTCAGGTAACAGAAAAAAGGGGATACCGGTACATACATAGCTACATTATGAACTCCCCGCACCTTGAAGAATGTGACAGGTGGTTTAATTTTAATATTTGTTTATAGTATTTACTTATGAAAGGTAAGAGAAAATTATGAACTCATAAGCAAAGCTCAGAAGCTCAAAAGGATCAAAATATTAAATTATTGAATGTTTACTTTCTACAAATCTCTTTTAGAAAAAACGTAATCAAAATAAGTCCTAATCGCTCTTCATGGGCGGCAAAATATCTAGAAAACTGAGGACAATCTTTCACATGATAATAAATTCATCCAAGGATGTCATAACATAATAAAACATGACTTGCTATTTCCTAAGTGAGTACATACGTTTACATGCAAATTTAAATGTTAGTTTTGGATACAAAAACATATTATATATATATACGCCTTTCCGATGAGTTAGCATTTAAACTGCTGGGGGGATAAAACGGGCAATCTTCCAAGAATATGATAAATCAGGTCGGTATGTAACTACGACACGTGTCTAACTTACGTATACTTACTCCCTTTCCCCGCGCAGATACTACTCACACACAGAGGCTGAGAGCCAAGTGATAGTGTGACTACCGCAAACACTCACCAGGTGGATGAGTCAAAGAAAGTAAATATTTACACTATTCATATACTCATGCCGTAACACAGCGTAGTATACGCTTAACCTTCTGTTATGTGATGTAACACTTTTTCTTTTGTCTCCTTTGCGATAACACATATGGTTTTCCTCTGTGAACAACAAATAACACACACACACACACATACTGTGGAAGATTTTAGAAAGAATGTGGTGAAACATAAAAGCGTCCAGAAACTAGCCATGTTGAAAAGATATTGCATGTATTCATAACTTGCCCTTTAATAAGATCAATAAATTCCTTTCATACAATAATAGTGTCCGGAAGGCAGACTCGAATTCACTTACCGTACGTAGGTAAGCAGGACCACTAAACAAGTAGAGCAAAGGTAGAATGGCCAGTTCCTTTCACTGTATCATTCAAAAATGGTCATTACTAAATAGAAATTAAGAACTGAAAAAGAGGAATAGGTTGAACAATCGAATTACAAAATAAAATGAAATCTTTCAGTTTAACGTCCAACGATTATACCTTTTAGGCTAAGGGAAACAGCTGATTAAGGCAAGTGAATGATTGAAGAATCGATGGAATGAGAATGTGGGAGGAAACGGCAGTACCCACAAAAGGCCTACCGACACTGTGTTGTCCACCACAAAATCACATGGCCGGGGATTGAACCAAGAACCTCAAGCACCAGAGGTAAGCACTAGAGACCTGCACGGGCCGAATTTTTCGGCCCGAGCCCAATTCAGCCCGAATGTACCTAGGCCCGGCCCAGCCCGGGCCCGAAAAGTTTTGGAGATTTTCGGTCCGAGCCTGGCCCGGTCCTATAAGTTTTTTTTTTTAATTCTTGGCCCAAGCCCGACCCGGGCCCCATAAACTTTAAAAGTTTCATTTTATAACATTTTGCACGGGCACACTTCTTCAACGTTTGCCTTTATTCTAATTATCGTTTAACGAAAGTCAATAATTATTAAAGAATTGCAATTAATCGGCCCTAGCCCGGCCCGACCTGAAGAGAAATCAGTGTCGGCCCGCCCAAGCCCGGCCCGCAGACCGGGCCGGATTTCGGGCCTTGGGCCGAACCCGGCCTGTGCAGGTGTCTAGTAAGTACTCTCTATCACTGAGCTACCGCTTAAATTGACGACTGCAGAAAGGAAGCTGGAATTTGATTTATGAACTTTTCCGATTCTCTAGAGGTATATGCAATTTTGTTTAAACTGTAGAAAGAGCAGATGTCGAAGGTATTGCAACGATGCTAAAGCAACACTCAACTATGTAGATTGAGCGCAAGAAAAGACTGCAATCCTGGATTTCAATGGGTTTTCTTACACAAAATGAACTCAGATCCCTTCTTCTTCTAATCATTGATTCATTTAAAATTCCTTCTGTTCTGTTTGACTGCCTTCTGTCTTTCAACTTTCTTTAATGTTCTTCGTATAAATTTTCTGAATATAGAAATAAGCGTGCGCAATATTTCTACAGATACATTCCACATTGTCTTTCTTTATATAGAGATATGAAAGCTCAGAATTTCCCTTTTAAAAAATCCCTTCGTATGACACGCATCATTGAAGTTTGATTTCAACGATTTTGAACAATATATATATATATATATATATATATATATATATATATATATATATATATATATATATATAGTAAAAGCAAATGATTGCTTCTATTGTGTATGTTTTGTTTCGAAACCAGAAGAAAAGCTTGGAACTTGAAATTCTTTTTAGTTTGAACAAAAACGTTTCATTCTAGCAGAAAGCAATTTTTCTTATTACGTATGAACCATTCCTTTAAAGTTCACTTTTGTTTTCACTGCCATTCTGTAATAACGTTTTCTATAAATCATGTTAAATTGAGACCACAACCAGATTTCTTTTCACAGGAAATATGATGAAGTTTTTTTCCTCCTTTCTTCCCTTTCTTTAAATGTAAAACTTGTATTGTATTCAGCATGCGTTTAAATGGGGAAACCAGAGGTAGTAGTATCGTTAAAATCGATTTCCCTCCTCCCTCTTCAAAATCTCATTACCATGCAGGCCCCCATTTGAGAATTCAAAGGTAATAAATTTTGCAAGATTGTTGACAAGTAAATTGCAACTGTGTATTGGTCTCAAAGCTTTTTTTACGTGGTCGCTACAGTATTTTTGACATTTTGATCAGTAGACAAGCTCCATGTTAGCAGTTAGGGTAAGTTGATATGAAGGGAGGGAGAGCTCTCTTCCTGATTTCCGTACAGAAGACAGGCAGAAACAGGAGAACAATGTATTAGGTATGATTTATTTATTTTTTTTTCAAAATTTACTTTAATAAAATAGTAATAATATGATATATCAGTTAAATTTGAAATGCAAAATTGCATTGATAACGTTAATGAAATACGTTTAAATTATTCAACGAAACTTTATATAGATCATAATGTTCACACAACACACACGAACTTTAAACTGGTACCAAGTGATATATTTTCTTTTAAATATGAACATCGTTTATACGTAATTTATTGAGTTATGCTTCAGTGTTGAAAAGGGACACTTATGAAACGGAACCTACCTACTGCTTAAAAGTGGTATGCAAACTGCTACCTAGGTGTTTATTTAAGGCAACCAATTCCACCGAGAATCGAACTTGCTTTTTAAACGGGGCACGGTGGGTCAATGGTGAAGCGCTTACTTTTAGTACGTGGGATACCTGGTTCGATCCCCCGCCAAGTACATTTGTAATGGACAATATCGTGACCGTGGGTTTTCTCGGGCACTACCGTTTCCTTCCACTTTCTTATTCCACTCATTCTTCCCTCATCATTCACTTACCTTGATCATCGTCTTCCTTAGCCTAAAAAGAGGGCATAATCGTGGGACGTTAAACTGAAAGATTTCATTTCATTTGCTTTTTAAACCATTGTGATACTAGGAATATCAGGAAACAAATGTGTTAAGTTAAAGGGATCAATATAGAATTATAAATACTGATACTACATAAGCGTACAATAATTGAGTAATTACGTTTTTTTAATTCTTATCTATGATCAGTAGTTTTGAAATTGTGTCTACTTGGAATAAATGTTTCCTAACGAGACGAGAAATAAGATCTCGTCTCATCTCGTAAATTTTTTACAAGTCTCGTCTCGATTGTCGAACAAATTTTATTGTCTCGAATCCTTTCTCGTCTCCCTTCGTAAAAAGCCCATATGTGCACATTTTTTTTTCTTAATTTCATCCACAAGTTACAGAATCCTTCCGCGTCACGACAGGTCCTCGAAAGGTGTGATATACCGGTAACAATATTTAAACCATATATATTAAGTATGTTGTGTAATTAACTTCTGTATCTTTAAACGCTGATAAATGGTCTTCATTATGCTCTTACAATCACTTCACCAGTTTGTTTTAGTACCACATGATTTATAGTATAAAAACTGCAATGTTTGAAATCTAAAACTTTGGTTAATGAGCGTTGCACCTGAGACTCGAGAAATTTTTCGTCTCGTCTCGTCTTGTTTTCGAGACGAGATCGTGGACAACAATACCTGGAATGGTTCAAGCTTCATTGTACAATTTATACACTTCTCAGTTTACAAGAAATGATTTTCGGAGAAAATAGTGTGTAATGGATTTAAACTTTTCATTTGTACCTACGTACTTACTACTCGATGTGTTGTCCGCTTTTGTCATGTTGTCCCTTGAGAGGACATTTTAATTATAATACGACTACCACACTCATCTGTCATTTAGTGTCATCGCTCCAGATTTATAGGATCTAAACGCCACTTTCCCCCGATTAGATATATTCCCCCAACTTACTCTAACGCTGATTGGAATTGGCAAATGGTTACACACAAACACCCTTGCTCTAAACGAGAGTCGAACTCGAGAATGACACATTTTATGCTCCTCAGCCCATAAAGTCTCCAGACCACTTGACTATGCCAGTCAGCCGTGAGGGAAAATAATGGTTCTGGCTTTCTAAACGCGGAGTAATGAAATAAGATGGATGGAAAACTAAAAGAATTACTTCCATCGCGTTAAATCTGTTCGCATCCCATCCAGGAACAAGGAACTATACTAATACTTCTAGGCGTCTCAATAGAACAAAGATAAAGAACTGCAAGTGTGAGTCATAAATTCCCCGTATAACGTATCACGCAAAACCTATTATACCCTACAAATGAACTTAACGTAGCTAAGAATATCCTTTTAAACGGTAGCATTGTCATGATCTCGAATGGTTTCAACAATGAATGGAATACATTAAGTGATTATCGCTTTTTATTCTTTGAGGCTCGGGCTTCGAAGCCAGGCGGTTCCTGTAGTCCCTCCGTGCCAATGCTTGAATATTCATCAGCCTCCTAAGATAAATGGTAGTTTAAATCGTGACAGCTCTGAAGGTCTATGCACTTCTTGTGAATGCATCGAGGGCTTTTTTTTTTTTTTTTTTGGTATGTGTGCGTGACGAAAATAGGAAATCTTATTAAATTAAATTGTCCATACTTAATTAAATGGATGGAGCCATGTCAATAAATTATTCATTTGGTAATTGTCTCTTCTTTTCAATGTATGTAAAGACAAGAGGGAAAGAATCAGTCCACATATTACAACTTATAAGCGGTCAGTGATTTAATTTTGTTCTGTATCTATTATAAATGACTCTTTCCTATCACGTACTCGAAATGGTATCCTCTCTAATGATAATAAAAACAATAATAAACAATTTTACGAAGCTGTTCCAAGTTTAGATAAGAGGAATGGGGTAAAACGTACTAAATGTGCACGATCGTTTGTTCGTCTGATTTCACTGATTCACTGACTCGCATTCAACGTTCCTTTTCCCAGGACAGAAGTTATAACATAAAATTGAAATCTATGGCTTTAACCCATCGAGAAATCTGATTCAAACACAATACACCTTTCCTTTGATTTGGTTAATTGTAGACACATTATTTGAAAATATTCATTCGTGCATATTCACACGTGAACGGGAGATCACACACGTGCTATACCATTGAAAGCCAATAATGAAACAATGAATAGAAAAAATAAGGTTCAAATTTACATATTTTAAACTACTTTCTCCACTAATGAGTCTCGAATATTTCAACACACTACAATTCAGGTAAGATTGTAGAATTAACAAAGGAAATGCCCAAAACTGTCAAATTACCCATGTTTAGAGGCCTGCGCAGATATATAAAAACACCGTATATATATCCGCGTATATCCTTGTCAGGATCTGCATTCATAAATAATGAGGTGACAGATGGGTCTAGATTACATCGCCTTTGGTGCGAGTCGTCCCGGGTTCGATTCTCGGTGGGGATACTCGGTCGAAAAGTGTAAGAGCCTTTTCAGGCCAGGTATCCTGAGTAAGGTTTTCCTGAGATTTCTTCATACACACCTGGCAAAAGCTGTTATGGTTCCTAACATATAAGTCCCAGGTTCTTCCCTTTCCTTGAATAGTGTGATCACCGAGGGACGTCACCACTCATACGTGACGGGAATAGATGCTAAAAGCCCAAAATTCTAATTCCTAATCCTAATCTCTTGATAGAAGACAGGGATACTACAGTGAAACCTCTGAATAACGGACACCAATGGGGCATGAATTTTTGTCCGTTATTGAGAGGTGTCCGTTACAGAGAGGTTCAGAAATTTAATTTCTCACAACGGTAATTGTATGCAGTAATAAACAGTGAATTCATTATGTATGAGCGTACATACGTAAAATTCAATATGAAAATACTCTATTTAGTACGTATTTGAATTGCTGGGAGGGATGAAGGAGAAATTCATTTTTGTTAAATAATATTATTGCTGGGGGATGTGTTAATATATTCGTATACCGGTACTGCAAAAGATAATGCGTGTATGCTAAGTACATGTAATCACTCTGTAAGCATTTCTCATTTATTTCAAATTCTCAGAACCTTCTCAAAAGATGCGTTAAGAACCAACTAATCGGCTAAGCTCTTTTGTTTAGCGAGAAAAGGCATAATGTTTCCTCTACAAGGGTAATAAAACTCATTAGCAAGTGCCCTCTGAGAATCCTCAGTACGGTTGCAGAAAAAACATGTGTGTGTGTGTGTTTGAGTACTGGAGCGGTATCTTCGTTGGTGGAATGGATGACAAGGCATATAGGATTGCATATGTTTATTGACCAAGCCCCAGTCACTAAGAATATCCTCTTAGAGACAGTGAAAAAGGAAGCCGGTAGAACTCCAACCCAGACTTGTTCCAGTATCATCAGTAAAAGAAAAATGTTGCTTGTCCAAAAAAACGTAATAGAGAAAACATTGCTCGTTGAAAATATTATTGTAAAACAATGTTTTTTTTTTTTTTTTTTTTTTTGTTACCTATGAAACTGTCGGGAAAGATGCAAGGCCCAGAGGCAAAAGGACTAAATTTGTTAGGGAAGGGAAGATAGTTCGCATAGAATTCTTGGCCATACGAGTGACCCTGCATGAGTTTTATCGCGTATTGAAGGTTTTCTAGGATTTCCAACACAAAGTAGTTTATTGAAGGCAGAAAAAAGAATAATTTTAAGTTCAGTTTGAAGCTGTTCTGTTTGATGGTTTACCAGGTTTAGACTTATGATAGATACGCTTGTGAGGGATAATATATCGCAGAACCGAGAATAATTCCGTATTATAGAGGTATCCGTTATTGAGAGGTGTCCGTTAAGGGAGGTTTCACTGTATAAATAATTCATTTGTTTTCAAAAGGCTTTATTTTCAAAAAGTAGTACACCTACATACACGAGAAATATATGAAAATAATCGCAAACTCACCAAGTTTGTATTGTGTATTCCAGGTGGCAGCACAAGTTTAGTACCTGTCCAAAATGGAGGTACAGCAAGAAAGTTTTTTTGTGTGTTAGAATATGCGAATGTTCGTCTGTTGTAGCAGTGTAACGCGCTTTCAGGAAAGAGTAGGGAAAATAACCACCATGTAACAAGTGCAGAAAATCTGGTGAGTTTGCAGTTATTTTCATATAACTCTCATATTTGTATGTGTGATACACTTGGAAATATAGCCCTTTAAAAAAGAATGAATCATTTATAATAGCCGTGTATATTCAGCTTATTTGTTCTATGTAAAACAAATAATATGATTTCAAAAAAATGTTTTATACACAATAATTGTAAATATGTACCTCTTTTGTATTTTAGCGTTTCCTATAATATTTGGTTTCTTGAAGTTTAGTGTACCTTTTGAGCAACGACGCTATATGAGACATGAGCCTTCAGTTCAAGGTGCAATCCGAATCAGTAATGCGTTTTGTATTTTCTCCTACCGTGAATGGAACCTAGAACCCACATACACCAAAGTGCGCGCGCTAGCCATTAGACCAATGGAGAGAGGGGTGAATCCTATGGTTATGATAAGAATTAAATTCAAATAAACATTGAAAGCAATTCGTTCTGACTGTAAATTATTAATGAGAATTAAATAAAGTAGAATAAAATCCATGAAGCTACAAATTATTAAATCAATGGGGAGGAGGGGAATGTCTTCTCAAATGCTGATTTCGACAAGAAAATTGCCAAGTTGGTGTCGCAGTCTAGTGATTAGATTGTTCGACTCATGTCCTCGTGGTCCCCGGGTTCGATTCCCGGCTGGTACATCCCAATTCTCGGCGTCTACCCAGCGTCTTGAGGCAAATTGGATTTAAAAAAAAAAGACATGACGACCACTAGGTCTTTAAAGCTCCTGATTCGCTTGTTAAAGCGACGCAAAGTACTGATCAAATGCTAGTTACCAGGCTGGACGTAGTTCAACAGATTGCTAACAGATGGCGTTGGAGCTGCTCAGACCCAGAAAAGGCTGTCACGCCAGGTGATTAGTTTGATAAAGTATTACTGTAACCGTCAAATAATTTGGATATCACAGTTACGAAGGGCATTCAAGTCAATCTAGGACCTTTTGTGAATAAATAAACAAATAAATGGAAATTACATTTATTTTTTCCCAATAGCTCCCTGTTATTGTTATACATCTATCCCAGCGCTTAACTATTGCTTGGAAGGCTCCAGTAAAGAAAGATTTGCCAATATATCTGAACAATTCTGGGACAGCCGGCTTCACATCATCATCACTATTAAAATGTTGACCTCCCAGCGATTCTTTTAAGGGTCCAAACTGGTGGAAATTACTTGGTGCTTAGGATGCAAATTTTAATCAAAATGAAATTATAAATATCTCAGTTCAAGCCAAATGGTAATTATACTAAAAAGTCATTTTATCATGAAAAGGTGATATAATATTGATATCATTTTTATATATAAATAAATTTCTTTAATGTAATATGAGACAATATTGACACCATTATATTTTATTTTACTTCGGAAAATCCCATTTTTTTCTTCTCTCATTAGGAAACTTAATTCAATTGAGATAACCGAAGATAACGCTTGTTGTGTCACTAAATGATTAATGTGTTTAATCTCATAACAAACGAAATGTTAAAAAGAAAAGTGTGTATCGCAAGTAAGAGAATTAAAAGAGAAAAAGAAAAAAAAATAGACAGAAGCCCTCTTTAAATTGGATTTGTAGCAAAGTTAATCAGCAACATGTAGCGGCATACGGAGACAGTTCGGAAGAAGTCATATGTCTCTGTCCTTCTACGGGAGAGCACAGTGTCGGAATGTCGACGATGAAAATCGTGTGATTTATACCCTTTTCAGAGTCTATTTTTTTTCTCTCTTGCTGATGGAGAGATGTTCCCATCTCACCCCCTTCTTTTCTGGCTTTTCCATTCAATTGTTTCTTCCCCCGTACACTTCCAACTGTTCTTCTTTTACGCTGGTTTATCTCTCTTTTTCCTTCAATTCATTCGGTCGGAGGCGAATATCACACAAGCTGATTACTAAACCCTCTTGTGCTTTTATTCGTCATAGTACGGCAAAGAACGGGGTATTTCCTTCTTTCTTTAACCCTACACACACACACATAACACAGACAGATAGACTGACTTAGCTAATTAGAAGAGAGGGGAGGGTTGGTATGCTTGGTTCCACCACCACTACCTGGGGGTTAGATACCGTGTAATTAGGAATCCTAAGCCTGACCTTCCCGGTTTTCTGGATTAGATAGATACGAAGCGTTTCAGGGGACGGGTGAAGAATGAAAGAGTAGGGAATGTGGATTACGATCATTGTTGGGAACTAGTTATCAATCATTCCTTCTGTTTCCGATTCCGTTGTGGTTGATGTTCTTTTTTTTTTCGGATATATGTATAAAATATTCATATTCTGATCTCATTAATTTTGTGCTAAAGAAGATGGGACGTGTATTAAAAGAAACGTGAACCAGATTATAAGCTCTATCATTCTGTCTTTTATACACGTGAGTAGTGTTTTACAAGTGGATGCGCGTCATTGTTAGGAGTATATATGTAACCATTGAAGGAAGATTATATATAGGGTGTTTTAAAACAACATTGACACCGTTTGCGAGGTGATTCCTGATACCACGATACCAGGAATCGAATCTGGGACCGTTCGCACCGAAGTTAAGAATGGCTCGTAATTATCGTTTGATGCAACTCTCTCCTAAGATTTTTCGATGTGCAAGCAACTTGACTGCAACCATATAAGAATAAGCAACGAATGTGCGAAGGGAGAAATCTGTGTTGTGGAATAGAAATTACAATCTTACAGTGTGTGTTTTCTGAACTTATTTCTTTTCTGAATGGAGTGGACATATGTCTTGAGGACCCTAGGCTGTTCGTCATTGTTTCGAGTCAAATCTAGAATATAACTTTTTAAAATTATCTGGAGAATCAAGGAGATAATCAAGGTGGACGTAGATACCTTCTGCACAATCAGAAGTATTTTTTTTATTATTATTATTAAATGCCTCATGCTTTTGGGGCGCATTTTCCCGGCATCGATTCCTGATGGAAGCTCAACTTTTTCGGTGTGCACTCAGCATCGAGAAGCTTTAGACAGCTGATTACCAGTCAAAAAAAAAAAAAAAAAAAAATGATGACGCCAAGAATCGATGCTCTGACCACACACTGTCTGAATTAAATGATGCCATTTGACCTTTCGTAGAAGTAGCGAGTTTAATGATGGTCAAAGAAAGAACAATATGCGTTAGATACTTCTGCATCATGCTATGCACCTTTTGCGTTTTCTGCATTTAATTCCCACTAGTGTTTCTTCACTTCCAAATTAATTAACATTCTGCCGTAGCAACACGTAGCTAAAAGTGATTTATAAAAGATAAGTAACTATATTTACTTTAAAATCTCTAGAGTAACTTTATTACTTTCCATAAAGCGAAAAGTTACTTCGCAAAAGAGTGATTTATTGTTCTTCATTAGAAAGTTGTAGTGTAAAAGGTTTTTTAGCTCAACCAAATTCTCCGAAATGAATCTGCTTGACTGTTGTTAACGAATATCCGTGAACATTATGCAGACGTTAGTTAATTGACGCACAGGTGCCTCTACAATTCTTTTGAAAGTAAATTAAGAAAAAGTTGGCAGTATTAACACAGTTAAAAACATCTTTACGTTCTTTGAATCTCAGTGTTTTTAAAATTAACATTTCATTAAATCTTTTGCGGAATAAAGAAGGGAAGCGGAGATTGTATGACATTAAGCTTGTCTCTGTAGACCTTTTAAGTAAGACTGTTATTGACAATAACGAAAAGCGAGATGATTTTAGTAAAGCTGGTTTTGGAATCTTCTTCCTCCTCCTCCTCCTTCCATCCACTTTGAAATGTTCGCCATAAATTAAAACCAAAGCACGAAAATTTTCCCTACACACCACACCAAGATGTCATTATTGCAATCTCTTTCTCACACCCCTTTTTGTTCAAGCAGGATCCTTAATGCAGCATCTCTCTTTTTCCACTTTATTTAATCTCGCACAGCAATGGATGCAGGAGGGAATGAAATGAACAAACATTTCAAAATCTGGACATTGACACAAACCGCAGTTGAAGAAATGTCCATCAAGTTCAGTTCCAAAATTGTAACATGTCTCCTCGGGGCGGTAACTCAATTTAACTGTGAGTTACGCTCTTACAGGAACAGTTACACACAGCACTATTTAATAAAAGAAAACATGTACTTTTTTTCCTATTTCTTCTAATGACTCTGGTTGTGTCGGTATAAATGGCTTACGTCCGAACGTTGTTCTTGCACGCTAACTCAACACACAATCCACTGGTAAAGACACAAATATCCTACGTAAATCAGAGTAAAGAGGGAAGTTCTGAAGAGGGGGAAAATGCAACTAAATGGAAGGCACGGTTTAGTTAATAGCAGTACTTCATAAATGGAATCTCCAGTAATGTATTCTGCAACGGCGTTTCTGTGGATATATAGATATAGAAGTCAGTATTCAAACGTATTTTCTCTATACGTTAAGTATATGGACGCGGAAAAGCGTCTCTCTCTCTCTTGGCGCTGAGATCGTATGAATGTTCACCCACAGTATTACTGAAGAGAAAATAACAAGGGGGGGTTACTCGAGAGGGAAATATAGCATTTTGAAAACTATCGGCATCGCATCGGCGGTCGTCCAATTAAACACAGCTGTTCACAGGATACGTCTCTGGGGATTCCCCAGTTATTCAAATAGCACCGTTTTCCTCAAGCCAGAGGGCACTCTCTCTCTCTCCTCTCTCTCTCTCTCTCTCTCTCTCTCTCTCTGTCTCTCTCTCTGTGTGTGTGTGTGTGCACAGATTTTACCGTCCAACTAAATTCCCTTTCATACACATATCTATCTATCTATATGTTCCTTTTTTCGCCTAAAGCCACTGTTTATCCATGTAAGCAGAAGCAAAAGAGAACGACATAGGGAGAAAAATGTCCCTGTTCGTCTCTAGTTCTCCCCTCCCCCCTATGGGTATTTGTGTTGTATAGCTTTCACGTGACATTCACCAATATGTAACCATTGAAGCGTAAAATTCAATTCCATTAATATAAAAAGGGGAGAACATTAGTAGCTTATATGTATATATAGAGAAAGAAATTCGAAATTTCATATATAAAATTTTGTATTTGAAAACCAGAAATAAAATGTTGTCTATTTTCTTTTGTATGCATTTGTATGCTATTTTGTTCTGTATGCATTTGCAATTAGATAAAATAAACGGTAAAAAGCCGTGTTGCTCACGAGACGTAACGAGACGATAAGAAAATTACGGTTTTCTCGTCTAGTTTCGTAAATTTTGTAAAAGATTCGTCTCGTCTCGTCTTCATTCTCGAAACGTTCTTCTAGTTTCGAGTCGTTTTGTACAAAATTTTTACTCTGAACGTTTTCTTAATCTTTTAAGTGTGTAATTACGTAGTTACGAGTCGGAATCTCAAAATTCGAGTCGAATTCAATACTTCCAAATTGAAGTAGTGCATCTACAAGTACTGGCGGCAATAACATAATAAGATTAAAGATAGAATATGTTTCTTGGGCGCTAAATCCATATCAAAAAGCCATTATTTGATATTCTTTATTGTTTTTGTTCTATCTGAATGAAAGTTGAAACCGAAAATAATTTATTCACTTCTGATTTTGATAGAGGAATAAGGGAGGATGTTGCAGACACAATCTTGGGACACTAAATCGATAAAAAAAAAAAAAAGAATCTTGGTAGCATTTATCATTTTGCTCTACGGAAATCAGTATCGAAACCGGAAGTAACAGTAAATTGAACCACTTGGTTTTTGTACAGTATTATCGATAGTCATGGTATGTTGTCTTGAGACGCTGAGTCGTTCTCTGTCACGCTTTTCGTTCTATAGTGATAAACGCTCAAACTGGCATTGAAATCGGAAGTAAAATAAATGTGAACCAATTTCAGTTTCGGTGGAGTGTTGTAGATATTCATCTTATGTTGTCTTGAGACGCTTCAAAGAAACGCTTCTCGCTATATATTACCGTGTTCGTTATGTGGTGATAAATATTGAAACCGAAAATGGCTTATTTTAACCACTTTCGGTTTGAATAGAGAATTAATGCAGCAGATGAAACCTAGTTTTTGAACGGATAATCGATTACAGAAAACAAAAAAATTTAGTATTTCGATTTTTCATCTAAAATAATTACACACGCGTTTCAGTGTTTTTAGATGTTTGGCTTAGGATAGAAGAAATGCAAATAGGGGTTGTTCATTAAGATGCTCATAGGAAGTGTTTGAATCTTGTACGAGTCTTCGAGTATTTAACGAATTCTATATAAATTCTATATGAAAGCTGCAGAAGGAAAAATGCAAAATATTCTTCACAGGGACACGGGCGGCATTTGCTAGTCTGTAATAGGAAAAAGGCTACTGCAAAAAGGAAAACAGAATAGCTAAAAATAGGAAAAAACGAAAGAAAAAGGCTACTGCAAAATATTGCCCACAGTAACACGTGAGGCTATTTATTAGTCTGTAATAGCAAAAAAGAAAGAAAAAGGCTAGTGCAAAATATTGTAAACAGTAACACGTGAGGGCATTTGCTAGTCTATAATGGGAAGAAATAAAGGGAAAAAACGGATAATGTAAAATAATGCCCATAGTAACATGTGAGGGCATTTGCTAGTCTCTAATCGAAAAAGAAAAAGAAAAAAAAAGACTGTTGCAAAATATTGCCCACAGTAATACGTGAGGCTATGTATTAGTCTGTAATAGCAAAAAAGAAAGAAAAAGGCTACTGCAAAATATTGTCCACAGTAACACGTGAGGGCATTTACCAATTTATAATAGGAAAAAAGAAAAGAAAAAGCTACTGCAAAATATTGCCCAGAGTAACACGTGAGGGCATTTACCAGTCTATAATAGGAAAGAGTACTGCAAAATACTGCCCACGGTAACACGCGAGGGCATTTGCTAGTTTGTAACAGAAAAAAGAAAAAAAGGCTACTGCAAAATATTGCAAACAGTAACACGTGAGGGCATTTACCAGTCTATAATAGGAAAAAAGAAAAGAAAAAGCTACTGCAAAATATTGCCCACAGTAACACGTGAGGGCATTTGATAGTCTGTAATAGGAAAAAAGAAAAGAAAAAGGCTACTGCAAATTATTGTCCACAAAAAAATGAAATGAAATTTTTGAGTTTTACGTCCCACGCTTATGCCGGCTAGGCTAAAGGAGACGGTGGTGATGAGCAATGAATGAAATGGCGGAATGAAAAAAGTGGGAGGAAATGGTAATATAACGCCCTTACGTACTACTGTGGGTAATATTACCATGTGCGTGGATTTGCTAGTTAGTAATAGGAAGAAAGAAAATGGCTACTTCAAAATATTGACCACAGTAACACGTGAGGGTACTTGCTAGTCTGTAATAGGAAAAAAAGTAAGAAAAAGGCTACTGCAAAATATTCCCTACAGTAACACGTGCGGGTATTTGATAGTTTGTAGTGGAAAGAAAAAAGAAAAACCTATTTCAAATTATTGTCCACAGTAACACGTGAGAGAGAGAGATTTACTAGTCTTCAAATTCTGTTTGATATAAAGAATTTCATGGCAAAGTTAAGAATAAAAAACACTGCGCGTCTACTTGCAAACAACAATCGAGAGAGAGACCTATTTAAACGAAATTTGATAGAAGCAAGCAGAGACAAAGCTAAAATAGAGACATTTACCTGGGATTCTATCTGTGAACGGCTTGTTTGCTTTGTTCCAGTCGCAGAGCTTATAGCAAAGCAGGAACACTTACGTAAATGTAATCTAACCGCAATGTATAATGTACTTCAGAGAGCCGAGAGAGACCACTTCAAATTTGATTCCCGGAGGCCATTCCATCAATAGGCACTTCCGTTAATTACCTCTTCCCTGCATTTACGACTAGACCGATTGATATCCAATGTCATGGGTACATTTACTACGATATACACGTATTATTATCTAATAGACACATACACATGACCAGCAATACATTTTAGGGCAGATATTTCTAGAAATTATCTTTATGTATGGAATGTCATGAAGAGTGTGTGTTATCGTAACGTAATAGGGTTAGAACTATGCCTAACAGAAATAAACGAATTCTACAAATTATGTTATACAACTCCCTTTCGCACGTTACAGCTCAGGAGCTTTTCAATGAGTGATGTGTGTGGTCAGCACATTAATTTCCATTGTCGATTAGTCGGACTTCCCAAACTTGGAGTTCGGTTGCCCCTTAATTCATATTACACCGTATTATCCAACTAACTTATGATGCTGAGTGAACTAAATAAATTCCATCAGGAATTGAACGAAGGGCTACCCAAAGCCACTTCTACCAGATAGAATACTAGAGTTATAAAAATGGATCATAGTGGTGCAATGGTAAAGGGCTTACTTCTGGGGTACGGGGTCCCTCGTTAGATCCTAGGCTAAGTAATTTTGTGGACAACATCGTATTGGTGAGTTTTCTAATAGTTTTCCCTTTGTCTCTCACATTCGCATTCCACAAAATCTTTCATAATCAATCTATCTCTTTCATTATCTGTTACCGTTAGTCTAAAAAGAGATAAATGTGGGACGTTAAAGATGTCATTAATTTGAGAATAAAAAAATATAAGTTGGTTGCATAATCTGGTAATTTAGGTAACGTGAACATTGTAACCATATTTCTGATCAATGATATCCGAAAGGTGTTCAATTGGCTGAAGATCTGGTGAGTTTGGGGGACATTCCAACAATTAAAATTCACCATTCTGTGCTCCTCGAACCACTGCAGCTAAACGTTGGCCTTGTGACAAGGAGCGTTGTTCTGCTGGAACATGGCATTGTCGTCTGGAAATGTAGCAGACATGAACTGAAGCACCTGATCACCAACGATCTGCCGATAGCTAGAAACTATCACGGTGCCCTCCACACGCACTACGGAGCCCATGGATGACCAAGTGAAGGTTCACGTATCATAACGGAGCCAGAACCAACGTGCCGTCATCTGACTCTTCAGGTGCACGTCTCAAGTAGCTATGTCCCCGGAAGATGACGTATTCCGACCATCGATGTGATGCAGGCAATATCGTTATTAATTGAACAATGCAACATTGTGCTATTTCTCTGAGCTTCAAAGACGATGGGGACGTGACAATTACGATTGCAATCGATGATGCCCTACTGTAAACGTTGGTATACGTATGAGACGTCGACTGCGGAGCCCCATATCTAACAGCATAGGTGAACTATGTGTTCAGTCACATTCAGGTGTTGTCCACTCCTAAAGTATGTTAAAGTTTGCTGTTAATTGTACCACAGTTTGCGCCCTATTGTACCAACCTCGACAATCAACAACGTCCGATATTTTTAACGAGGTGTGGCTGCCTCATATTTTGTAATTTGCTGCTGGTTCTACCTCCGTTCCATCTTTAGAGGACACCAACTATAGCAGCTCGCGAACACAAAGCCGGTAAATTGCGCGACTTTCGAGATGTTTATCCTCAGCCGTCTGGCCATCACAATCTGATCCCAATAAAATTCTGATATATCACCAACCTTTCCTATTTATGCACAAACATCGTACTGACTGATCAATTGAGATTCCCGTTACTGTCTGGTGAACGGTTCTGCTGTGTCCTGTGCCTCTTGTGTCACACTAACTTCGTTCAAAAAGTAGCGGGTGGTAATATTTTCTTTCTCTTCTTCTTTTTCCTTTTTTTAAAAAAGAGTTGTGGTGGTGAGGTGTGAAAAGTAGAGTGAAATTTTGCGTTGTGTTGTTTCAAATTTGGGTAGCTAATTTCGGCAGCACATTTAGAGAACTTGGAAATGTGGTGTTGGAGGAAGATGGAGAACATAAAATGTACAGAGAGAGAGAGAGAGAGAGAGAAACAGACAGACAGAGAAACCAACGAAGATGTTTTAAAACGGGTAGGAGAGAAGAGGACAATTGTAGCCAGCATGTTTTGTAGGAAGGCCAACTGGACAGGACATATTTAGCAAAGAAATTATCTTCTTCATACTTCCATAGAAGGAAAAATGGAAGGAAAGAGAGTACGGATGCTCACGAGTCGAGTCGAGATTTAAGCCTGTCTCGATTCATCTCGAGAAAATGTCTCGATTCATGTCTCGACTCAAAAATATATTTCTGTCTCGACTCGACTCGAATTCGGGACGTCTCAAAATTCGAGTCGAGACAAAATATACGAGCTAAAATATACGGCCACATTATGACTACCTACCTAATTCAATACGAGGCCTTTCGGGCCTCGACTTTCAAAATTTTGGATGGGGTTTTTGCCCCTAAAACCGTTTTTCTGCAGAACATAAAAAACCTGCATTCGTTTTATTTTTTGCGTATTGTCCATACACAAAGTTATGTTGCAATTCTTCATGTCCTTTACACACATCTCACATACTGTTACTAGCACTTTTGATATTTCGTGATCAAAGTTTTGGAGGTTTCCGTGCCCCATCCAACAGCTTTTTCCAGGAAAATACGAAACCCGTATTTCCTCATTTTACGTCTACAATATCTGTGCACAATTTCATTCACTTCGGTTCACTTCTTTTTGCCTTTCGGGCGTCAACTTTCAAAATTTTGGGTGAGGCTTTTATGTTAAACCTTTACATTATGTAACTTTTTTCTTTTTTATGAGATTCTTTTTGGGGGAGGGAAGGAGAGAAATGCTTTCCTTTGATGTATGTTTCTTGCCATTCATCTCGTTTGAACTGCTTAAGTAAGATTATTTTGTAACTTTTGATGTCATCCAACTCCGCCACGATAATAAAATTGTTATTCTTAACAATTTGTTTTATTCTCTTATTTGCAGTTTGCCACACTGATATATTTGTTTCGAATTCGCAACCAACCCAACCGCCGAGATTTTTCGGTTGCCTACTATTGCAGGAAATGGAGAATTGCAGGTGGTAATGCACTTTTGGAGTCGTATACAACAAATGTTACATTATATATTATCCGTAACTTGTGATATGCTGCAACACATTAATGCCTCAAAATAGTTCGGGAAGCTAATAATCCAGAAATTATGTAGCCCTATTGCGTTTATGGGAACGAAAACACAACAATTATAACTACGCTAAATTACTATAGACTGCCAATTTCTCATTCAGAGAATTTATGAAGTTCAATTTATCACAAGAGTTTTACACAAACTAGATGATTTATTATTATTATTATTATTATTATTATTATTATTATTATTATTATTATTATTATTATAATATTTGAAGTAGAATCAAATATCACGACATTAATTATTAGTTTTAATTAATTGAATTGAGCTGCAAATTGAATCTTGATCTCGAAACATAAACTATTAAGTTTGTGCATTCTGTACCTTTCTAAAGTAATGAATGCTGGAATTGGTTTCAAGGCTGTTTCTGAGTGAATACTTTCTTCAAAATAATATTAAAAAATTATAGAAAGATTTTCGAGACATTCAAGTAGAGTCGAGATTTTTACGAGCAGTCTCGACACGACTCGTGTCTCGACTCGAAAAATGTACTTTTGTCACGACTTGTCTCGAATTTTACAAAGTGGGTAACGACTCGAATCTCGACTCATGTCTCGACTCGTGTCTATCCCTAAAAGCGAGAAGAACGAAGAAGAAGAACACAACTGTTCGATGATTTGGAAAATACAAGAAAATATTTGGAGTGAAAAGAGGAAGCTGAAGATCGAGAAACGAGAAAAAAACATTTCAAAGCCCGAAATTATTTTTTTAAAAAAAAGGGAAAAACAGATTAGTTCCAGAACCTGCCACAGGGAAGAATACTTTAATAAATATAATAATAATAATAATAATAATAATAATAATAATAATAATAATAATAATAATAATAATAATAATAATAATAATTGTAATTTGTGTATGGAGTCAAAATTTTGCCGAAAACATAGTGCAAATTAACTGCAACAGTTGGTCAATCTGTACCATATCTGAAGCTACGATCATCATCTATTTTTATTGTTTCTTATAGGAACTAAAACGTAACTACAATGTACTAATTATGCAATCTATAATTCATCTTGGCAGGAAAAAGAATACTCAAGATAGGGCCCAGCGCTATATTATTATTATTATTATTATTATTATTATTATTATTAAGTATTCTTCCTCTTAGCCGATCCTAGGACTTCATGAGTTTTTATTTATTTATTTTTAAGATTCAGACTTGGAAATATTTTTTTTTCACGTTTCTTGATGGTCTGTTTCCCCCTTTTAACTCCCAGCATTTAGGATATACACTAAAAATTGACACTGATTCGAAATATCAAATTATTAGTCACAATTCCCGAAGTAACAAAAAATAGGTCAGGGACGCCTGTAGGATTTTATTCGAGGGAAATGACTGACACACAAGCACAGACATGAATACATACATAGTCTCATTGATGTACGCATTGTGTAACGTTTTATGTAAAATAAGTATTTACATATACTGTATGACTTTGTAGTACTATAATATGAATATTAATAGGTTAACTCTATAGTAAAAGAGGGGACCGAGTGGTTCAGTGGTAGAGTGTTCACCTCTGGTGTTTGGGGTCCCGGGTTCGATTCCAACTCCCACCAAGTGAACTTTGTGGTGGACAAGCACCGTGCGTATGGGTTTTCTCGGGGTTCTCCCATTTCCTCCTACTTTCTTCATTCCACTATTTCATTCATTACTCATTATCACCGTCTCCTTTAGCCTAACCGGCATAATAGTGGGACGTAAAACTCAAAGATTTCATTTCATTTTCTATAGTAAAAGAGTAAGCAATTCTAATATGCGTTGATATGTATTTCGAGAAACCGAACCCTTGGAAAATCGAGATGTGGGCAATTTCTCCCCTTGTTTCAGCCTGCGAGGGGCCATTACTGATGTACAAAAATATCGGGAAGTATGGAAGCACTGTAAAGTAATAAGAAAATATAAAAACGTTTTAGTTATCTCTATTTCAATATTTAAAAATATCAATTTATTATTAGTCGATATATCGAATTACGAGCATAGCATCACAATTCTATGCCTTAGGTTTGAGTTTGCAAAGAGATTTTTTTCGTGACCATTTTCTATCTTTCGCATCTTCTGTATTTTTTGCACAGGCACTATTGGTCTAATTGCTACTATTGGGTTTCACCGAAGTTAGGTAAAAATAATTCCTTTTATTTGGCATAAATTGGATATGATTTGACTCCACACAAAACATATACTGGTATTGTGTTAGGTGTAGCTAATTGCTAATAGTAAGAGTAGTTATTTTTCTGGTGCTTGTTTGTGTTGTAGAATATAGGATATCCAAGGAAAGATGAGGAAAGAAAGAAAGACACAAAGAGGAAGGAAATGAATGATGGATTAGAAGAGAAACATCAGGTCTGTTAACGTAAGAGAAAAAACAAACAAAAGGAGAAATAGAAAGAAAGAAAGAAAAGGGTAGCAAGTAGATATTTCTATTTATCTGAGAAAGAAATCCAAGGGATACTCTGTCAACCAATCAGATAAATGATCTTCCGACCTTTGTGTCTCAATTAGAAGTGAACAGTTCGAAATGATTGATTGATGTTGTCTGGACGCAAAACATAATCCGACACGAGGCCACTCAGAGCGATTACTTCGGACTTTTCTCATCGCACGAACAAGCGAGTCGCGTGCCATGTCGAGTGGAAGTACTGAGCCAGACGGACAAAAATATGTTTTTTTTTCTTTTTCTTTCTTTGAGTTTGGTCTTCCATTTGCTATACTCAAAAATTCTGCTTGTTACTTTGTTACACTAAGTGGACCACGTAAGATTATAATGTTACTACGTCCATCCTTTACTCCACACTGTAACTCTTGAACGAAATTTGTTTTCTGAATTCTTTTCCTTGCAATAGACAGCTAGAGCAATTATTTCGGCCGAGTTCGTTAATGGAATCAATCTATTAATACCATTACGGCTAGAGGCGACTTTAACGATGGCTACCCATATCTATTTTAAAATCTATAACATTCACTAACTTCTATGCAACCTGCACATTAGCAAAGAACTGTTGGTTGCCTATGATAACAGAACAGTAGCTTTTCTTAATGCAAAGGGGGCGCAGTGGTAGAGCGTTCACCTCCGGTGCTTGGGTCCCTGGTTCGATCCCAGCTCGCGCTGTCTGGACTTTGTGGTGGACAAACACCGTGCTCGTGGGCTTTCTCGGGGTTCTCCCGTTTCCTCCCACTTTCTTCATTCCACCATTTCACTCATTTCTCATTATCACCGTCTCCTTTAGCCTAACCGGCATAACTGTGGCACGTTAAACTTAAAGATTTCATTTCATTTTTTCTTACTGCAAAAAGTTCCTCAGACTTTAGTTTCGCGTGATCTTTACTGTTTCTATCAGAGTTTATTTCAATACAACTTAAGTGGTATCGCTATAGAATGCAAATTCTCAGATTTTCCCCATAAGAAAGGTGGTGAACATGTATATTCATGTACGTAAGAAACAATAAAAGTAGTTTACAAAGAAGGGCAATAGGAAAAAAAACATTTTTAACACGGGACTCAGGTACACTGGTAAAAACCCAATAGGAGGAATTCGGAAGCAAATCCGAAGTCGGTACAAAAGGTTGTAGATATCGCAATATGGAACCTACTGCAGTGATTTAAGAGTTAACCAATAGCAGTGGTGTACGTAGAATTTCATCAAGGGGAGGCATGTACTCAATGTCATTATTTCAGGTCAAGCGTTATTTTGTATATACACGAAATCTTGAAATGGTAAATGTTTATTTTTTTCATAATAACGGGGTGCTGAACACACACCTAACCCTCCTTGCGTACGCTGCTGGCCACTAATGTAGATGCTAAATGTCTAATTGACGTACAGTATCACACAATCGCTATAGATCCTGGAGTAATTGGACGATATTCGTTGCAGAATTCCGGTTGGAGATAAGGCTCTATTCCATCATGTCCCACACGTGCTCGATAGAACTTAAATCTGGCAACTTAGTAGGCAAGGTTAGAGGCGTATATCGAACATGCTGGGTTGCCCTGGCTGTATGAGAACGCGTGTTATGCTGCTGGAAGCTAGGAATCAGTAAAATATCTAGGTAAGGTCGGGACAATTAGTATGGAATTTGTTTCTCATATTTACCGGTAAGATCAGAACTGTTTGTAGACAAAAACCAACAATTGAAAGTACCTTTCAACGGAGTGTCTATTACACTCTTCTTATTTATTGTATTCAAAAGCAAATAATATTTCTCTGCGTACTTTTCTAAGTGAGTGAGTGTAAAATACTGAGTAACCTAAGAGGTAAGGGTGACCTTATTTGGGACGTCCATACAAAGTCACTTACTAGATTTGAGTACATACAGTGTGTAGTCAGCGTCACCTTACGGTCACCTCTATTTCGCAGATACTTACTTTTTTTTTTTTTTTTTTTTTTAAGAGGCTCGGTGAAGGAACCCCTGAGCTGTATTGGAAGGAGGATAGAAAGGTAAAATGATTTCGGCCACACCAATGATCGAACCCTCGTCGAGCAGTTAGTAGGCAGACGACTATGCTGCAGCTCTACCGAGTAAACTATGCTAAGGGACAACATTTATGGCATTTGAAGGCGGCGCTCCTTATTCCCTTTAAACGCTATTAGCAAATGAGAGGGCAACGGTGTTGCCTCGTCTTTGTAAATGTATGCACAGAGAAACTGAATCACTATTCACTCCCCCTGCTTACCCACACATTTTTATCACACAGTAACGTCGCGTTATAACCTTTTGTTTTATTCGCTAGCCTACATGCCATCGATGCTTTAGTTGATGTTTTAGATATGGTCTTCATTCCTGCTCAGTTCGTCAACAAATCTATAGCATTACAATTTACTTCAAAATATCGTAACGAGGACAAAAAAGCATGCTACCAGCGTCCTCATTCTCCTTACTCAATGAATTAATTAACTTGAATACGAATTCCCTGGTTCTATCCCAGCTTGCGCCGTGTGGACTTTGTAGTGGACAAACCCCGTGCTCGTGGGTTTTCTCAGGGTTCTCCCGTTTCCTCCCACTTTCTTCATTCCACCATTTCACTCATTTCTCATCATCACCGTCTCCTTTGGCCTAACCGGCGTACCCGTGGGTCTTAAAACTTAAAGAATGCGTAGTCAAAAAATGAAATGAAATCTTTGACAATGAGGCTTATATCGACAATATAAACTAAATTAGCAAGTAGTAGTGAGAAGGGCACAATGAAACAAAAATATAAATTTGACAATATATATGATTTATTTCTTATAATATTTTTATACATCGTAAGCCCGTCTTGAAAGAGCTACGTTTACTCTACGTACGCTGTGCATATTTGTTGATGTAACTCAAAATACGAAGTTAGAAAACGATTAAAACAAAAATGTGATTCTTTCATCGTATCCCAATAGCGGAGCACAATGAAACACCTAGGTAGATGGAGTACAATGATAATGGTTATGGCTTCGGAAATACTGCTAATTTGATGTCACATTGAAGAGAACCAAATATTAGTATATATGAGTATAAATAATTTTAAAAACTCATACATAAACTTTATTTTGCCAAACAAAATGTCCTAAAAGGCTTAGTGAAAATTTACAACTGAGAAATCAACAGCGAAATAGTAACTACTGACGTGGTTTTTGGTGTGACCCTATCAAGTCAATTTTCTTTGGAGTTGAGGATTGTGCTTCTAATCATTTCAATCAGATCAAAATTAACTCTTTCCAAAGTGTTTCATCCTGAGTAGATCATCTCAAGCCACAGGAATAATGTTTAAATTAACGAAAAGATTGTTGGAAGTTTTAAATTATGCCCAATTTCCTGCATGGTTTACACTTCATGTATTTCAAATTTTACTCAAATATCGTTTTTTTCTTTTTTCTTTTTTTTTTAAAAAAGAAAGTTTCCTTTCTTAAGCATGACATCGTAGTGTAACTGTAGTTACAAATAATGGTCTCTTTTTTATAGAATACCTAACTGTTGTAATCAAGTAACAACTGATGTGGACATTTTTTTTCCAGCTACCCAGTGTTTGAAAGAGCAATTAAACGAGTTTTGACAGAATAGTTTTACTTTTACACTCTTTTTTCTATGATGTTGTTATTGTTGTATTTTTCTTTCTTTTGTTATCATGTCCCTGTGTAAAATGGCAAAGTTATGCTGTATTTGGGAATTTGTTCAATAAATAAATAAATAAATAAATAAATGTAGCAATTCCTCTAATGTTTTTATTATTATTTTCATTTTATATGTTTATCCATTGCTTTCAGAACTACGGAACGGTTTAAAATATATTTCTTTGGAGTCATGACCCGTGAACTAATTATTCAATACTTCTAACATTTTGTTTGTATTTTTGCATTTTAAATAAATGTGTTTTTTTGTCTTTTTTAAACCGAAACGTTAACTGTCTACAGTTTACAATTTTTATTTAATCAAGACTGATGTAGTAGCAATTCTTCAATGTAATCTCTTTCTTTATATATAGTATATATTTTATGAAGTTGTTTGTAATAACAGTCAACTGTTTACAGTATACAATCTTTATACAGTAACGTACTATACAATGTGCCGATTATATATTCATTGCGTTTTTCTGTGATTAACAACCTAGTATCATAAAAAGTAGTTATTATACCAGTGGTGCCCACTCCCCCTTATGTCCATGACGCACCCCCCCCCCCCCGAATTGTCTATCCGTAGGTGTTCTTCCATGAAAAAATCTTCTTTTCGATTAATTTTACCCCCCCCATCAAACATATTTATATAGATTTTTAACCCCCCCAAATATTTCAATGATGCAGTTTGCGTCATAGCCCCCCCTTCTGGGCACCCCTGATTATACCTTTGGTCTACAATATATATTATGACTAGATTAATAATGAATACCAAGGCGTTCTTTGAATTTAGCACACCTGGTAAACCGTTTCGGAGACAAACGTCATTCTTCAATTTGAAGGTGGCCACACAGGAAAGCGATATTTAGATGACAATAAGGTCGAACAGGGATGGTAAATATATTTTTATTAACCTAACGACCCGGTGTACGTAACAGGAGATAGTTTGCAAGTTGTAGGACGCCATTAACCTTCATCTCCTCCCCAAAAAGTGCCCTTCTCTTGCAAAGTGCGTACATTTTGACCTCACCACTGTGTTGGACACTCAAGAAAACCCCCTGATACCAAAAATGGTTCATTTGTTCAATTTTGAACTTTTAACGCTCGTAATTCTAATACGCTTACAATCGAGGATTTGTCCGGTTGCCTAACTGTTTCATGTGTAAAAAGGAAGTTGAACGAGCATTGTATCGATATGAAGTCAGAATTACACTCCGCGACCGTCCCTAGTGAATTAGAAACATTTCCTTTCGATAAGTAATGAGTAAATCGATTAGTTTCGCCATGTCCCTTGCCCAACTTTCCCTATTTGCCAAATATTAAACAATTACACGGAGTATTTTTAGTACTATTCTTTGACTTTTGTAGTATTAACAAAAGAAAGAAAAAAAGAGGAATGAATGGCTCCACTTTTTTCAGATTCTGAAGTGTCCTAACATATTTTTGACATTGGAGATTTGCATTATTCATTATTTCCTATCGTTGTCAGTATTCCCACTACATATAAATTGGAAACTGCTAAAAGAAGATAGAAAATATAAAGGAATAGATGACGGATTTATTAGTTGATTGTCTAATCGCTGCATAGCTCCACCTTCCTATGTTGTCAAATGAACCGTAGAAGGCGGAGCTTGGAGACGCGGTGTGACTTGATTATTTTTTCAATCACACTTTCAAGTGTTCAACCTATTGCTTATACGGTATGTACAGTTAACTGGATATGTATATTCCCTTAAAAATTATGTATATTGTAATTTCTCATTGAATCCTGTAATTAAAGCAGAAAGTGGACCTGAAATTTGAAAAGAATAGCATCAGATTCATTACAGAGAAACTGCATACAACTGGTTGATGTCATGTTCCCCAGATACTGGATTGGAAGAGAAGCTATAGGATGGAAATTAAAGTCACCTGAGTTCAACCCAATGAAATTTGATAGTCATATATTAATCATTGAACCATGAGGTGTAAAATGTGTTAATTCAGGATTTCCGAGAGAGGATAACCACTATATACTTGTATTCTACATGCTCACATAGTGAAGAGAGTTTAAGAGAACAAGATCGAACGTTCGAGAAAGTAAGGTTAAGGTAGTGGATGTGTTGGGCATATAACATAATTTAGTGTTCATCTTATAATTAATCAAAGGAATAACTAGGTATACAGGAATTGCAAATTTGGAGCGTAGTGATCGACTTTTATTGATTATTCATATGTATTGATTATTGTATTATTGATTGATTGATTATTGTATGATTTTATTGATTATTGTATGGTTGATCATACTTCTTTTAAATGTATCAATTGTTTTCTTGAACAAACACCATATGCAAATAGTTATACAAAATATTTTCCCTGTCTTTTAGAACTTCTAGATGTTGTAACACACGGAATATAAAAAATTTTGTCTTTTCTATTCTTAGTTTTCTACAATACTTTTAAAATGTAAAGAAAACACTTTCCTCGTATAAAACTAAGAGTAGAAATACTGTAGAACTCAGAATTATTTTTTTAATTAAAAAAAAAGCCTGATTTTAAAACTTACAAATAATTTAGAACTCGGCATAATGTCTACACATCATTGTTCGTGTTTAAAATGTAACAAAAGTCTAATCCTAAACAAAAACGCATTAATAAACTCTATACAAACATACGGAGATAGGGAAAAGGGAGAGAGTATACTGTTACTTGATACGGAGGGGTTTCATTACAACGAACAACAACAGAAGCATTCAACATGTAAATTCTCCCCCTCCCATCCCGAACTAATCATCCTTAGCAATTTATCGTTCTTTCATTCGCACAAAAACGTTCATCAGGAGGAGGAAAAGTGCATTCGTCGCCAGAAAATCTCCCTTCTCATTAAAAGAAGTATAAGCTATGACCTGCAGATCATTTATAAGGCTTTACCGATTCGATGGGACGATTTGACCACCATTACAATCTCCTGAGTAGTGGACAATTCTCCTTTATCACACATTTACGCGATAACGTAGGGGCTTGGAAAACAATCAAACCCCGCTGAAACGATACTATTAATAAAAAGGTACGTATTTACTTAGTGGACACCAACAGCATGGAAATGCCATCAACAGAAGGTAGAGTAATGGACGCGAATGGGTGGATGTGGATGCGTACGTGAGACGGATTTCGAGGATAGAATAATGTCATTTTTCAACAATAGAAGAGGAAATAGCTTCATTTAGTGTACTTACCAGAGAACTGGAAGAGCGGCTCAATTCATCAGCCATGTGACGCAGCATTCTGCCAACATTTCGGGCCTCCTCCAAGTCCTCTGTTCGATCTAAGGAGGATGCGTCTTCTGATGAAGGCGACGGAAGTTCCACTTCACCTGAAACAAAAACCATACAATTTATTGTATTTCTACGATGAAAATGAAAGTGAGTTCAGATTTTCAGTTTCGCTCTTTCAGAAATGCGTTTTTTTTTTTCATAGAACAAAAGTTGAAGGTGTGAAATTATTTATTTACAAACATAATTCCAAATACAGCTGAACGCCAGATTACACTGAAATATCTAACAAATAATAATAATAATAATAATAATAATAATAATAATAATAATAATAATAATAATAATAATAGTCTATCTTTGTAATAACAAGAAAGGTTGGCAATAGCTGGCTAGGATTTATACATTAAAATGACGTCGTAGTGCAGAGTTATATGCAGTTTCAGAATTAAATAAATCTACGACTGTATCTGATATTTTATTATATAACTTAGGAAGCCTGTAGAACAGAAAGCGTTGAAGTATTGATAGTCTAGGTCGCACTATATGAAAAAGATGTGTCTTCCTGTTTGTTTGAATAGAATTCGCAAATACAATTTGAAGATCTGAACTGGCCATGTGTAAAATTAGGTAATCATTAGAAATGATGCAAAACATTTGGCAGCGTTTTGGAAAATTATCTTTCTGAAGGGGTCAAATATGTATTTCTACAATACAGGAATTTCGGTTTTATATTCATCAAACGAGACGAGGCGAAGCGAGAAGTAAGTTTTATCGTCTCACTGTTGATTTGTGAACTGATTTTTTCCTTAGTTTTATCTAGAAGTTACTAAAATTCTTCCGTGTCATCAGAGGTCCACAAAGGGTGAAATACATCATCATTTAAACCATGTTCATTACTGTAGTATAATATATTATGTAATGTCTTGCGTATCTTTAAACGTTGCTAAATACTCGGACAATCTCTGTATCTATTTATAGTTTTTGTACTATCAATCATCTAACACTAATAAAACAGTGTTTGAAATCTAAGGCTTGGATTAACTAGTGCTGCGCATGAGGCACGTAAAAGTTCTCTTCTTAAAAATAAGACGAGATTGCTTTGTTTCTCGACTCGATTTTAAAACGTACGTTCTTGTCTCGACTCTCATCGCAGAAACAAATTTTATTCAGTTTGATGTTCCACGATTATGCCTGTTAAGCTAAGGGAGACGGCAATGGAATTGGTGGAATGAAAAAGTGGGAGGAATGGGGAGTATACCGAGAAAACCCACGGAAACGTTGTACGCTCAAGCTTACTCCCCAGGTGCCCCCACGTACCAGAAGTAAGCTTGTACCACTGAGCCCCGTGTCCCCACTTCAGAAACGAGAGGAGAATCCAGACGAGAAATTTATTGTCTCGTGCACAACACTAAATAAACCATATTCTTCTCGTGCAAAAAACGGACATATCTTCATAAATTGTTATGGCATAAAAATTGCTATTCCTTCGCCAGTTCGATAAATAGCGATGCATTGCATGCTACGCATTTACATTGAGGACTACCATGATAAGCAGTTACATACTTATTTCTCATGAATAATTTGTCTTAACTTTGTACATAATAAAACCTTGTAATCCTGTAACCTTAACCTTGTAAATAATATTTAAATGAACAATGTTAAAATGTATTGAAAGAAATTGTTTTTTCCTTCTCTCTCCGTAAGTTCAAAATCTGAATTACATAACTATGTGTGAAGCAGAATAAACAAAAAGTGTTCAGATAAGTCAAAGAGTACTGTAGGGATCTAGCCTGGGGCCTAGACCCCTCAGTTCTTTGAGTGACAATAATAGTTTAAGTTATATATATATACAGTGGTGGATCCAGGATATGATCAAGGGAGGGGGTAAACTATAGTTTGCCGCTTTATCCAGTGTAAAACAAGATCGAAGTCCATTTTATCCAGGGTATAACTGAGGGTCAAGGGGGGCTATAGCCTCTACAGCCCCCCTTGGATCCGTTCTTATATATATATATATATTAAAAGTTTATAGTAAACTCATGATACACCTATCATTGTCTGGGTTCTGGCTCCCCCCTCCATTTTAACCTTCTGGATCTGTCACTGTATTAACTATAATTTAGAGTTGTGTACGAGAGTATAATTTCATGTTTCGGCAAGTTTAGTCATGTATTTCATATGTATATATATTAGGGTGGTCCTTAATTACATGGCGAATTTTTTTTTTTACGAATTTCTTTGCTCCCAACCCCTAAATTGGTTCCATGTCGGACCCAATTTATCAATGAAAAAATGGGCTCAATCAAAGAATATTTAACCGACCCCCAAGCGACCTAAAGTTTGAATGCATATTCAATATGTTAATATATAGGAAAAGTCTGGAATAAACCCTTCTTACTTTAAAGCGGCTGAAGGAAAAGGGATCAAATCTTGGATACAGGGATTGGAAGTAATCCACATCTGACCCTGAGAAATAGCATGATGGCGGCCATTTTGAAGTCCGCAATTTTGTATTCGGACCCAAAATTTTAAATGGAAATGATGTTTTGTGACCGTGCTTTTGGGTAACCTTTCATTATAAAAACATATCTTCCTATATTTTCACCTTATCTCTGGTCATTTAATTCTTTTTAGCTTTGAGGTAATAGTTTATTATCTTTCAATATTGTTTTTTCCTTTATAGGTTACTGAAATATTAATAAACTATTACATACATGTAACAAGGAAATAATTATATATGTTGTTATATAATTACATTCCGTCGAAATACACACCAGCCTATATTGAAATTATTTATATGAAATGAAATCAAATAAATAATATAATGAATGTTTAAAATGATGATAAAAGAAAGCTGAAGGCTGTGGATAACTAGGCAAATTCTACTGCATCATTAAGCCAATTTTTGTAGCATCTAGATACTTTTTTCTATGTTCACGGACTATCTGCAATATGTATTGTTTCTCTTTTTCGTCCTTTGTTAAAATGTTCCCGTATTGTTGTATCAGTTTCACACCTCTCTCTGCGACATCATTCACCACCACAATGTTTTTCAATATATTCAACCCACGTTGAAAGTTCACATCTTCTTTCCAAGTAGATAGGCATGTGCATTTCTTTCTTTACTTTATGGTTTAATTCAAATAAAAGAAACTAGTCAACAATCTTATAAATCTGCAGCCCGTACAGAGATATACAGTAAACTCACATAATATTAAGTTTTATTACTTCGGAGCTTTTATTTTCCATAGTTGATAAGTATTACATGCTCAGAGATAAGTGGAAAATAAAGGCAGACGTCTGTTAGTCGTCAAAAGCTACCTCAAAATGATATATAATATCATACAAGTCATTTCTATTTAAAATTTTGTGCCCGAATCCAAGATGGTGGACGTAAAGATATGCCTTACCTCGGTCACTACTCGGTATTAGGTATGGATCTACTTCTACAACCTCTATCCAAGATATGATTCCTTTCCCTCAGCCACTTTTAAGTTACAAGAGTTTATTACAAACTTTTACCATATACTATACATTGAAAATGCATTCAGATGTCTAGGTCGCTTGGGGGTCGGTTAAATATTCTTCGATTGAGCCCATTTTTTTCACAGATTAATTTAGTCCGACATGGAACCAATTTAGGGGTTGGGAGCAAAGAAATTCGGAAATCGAAAATTAAGGACCACCCTAATATATATATATAATGTTCAGCTATCCCTATATATTATTTGTTACTAAGTGCAAAATTCTACCAAGACTATAAGTCAAGTACTTACAAAACAAGACCAGAAATTTAAGACGAGGAAAGCTTTTTTCGAGTACCTAAGACGAAATGAGAAAGAATCCTTTATAAGAATTGAGACGAGACATAACTTCAACAAAATTTACGAGACGAGACAATAATCTTATTTCTCGTCTCTTCTCGTGGACAGCGTTAAACAGGGATACTCAGAAATGGCGGGAAGAGGATGCACAAAGTTTGATATTGAAATTTTAGTTGGATTGGAAAAGTTTATTAGATACAAACAAATTTTAGTTGGGTTAAAAACTTGACTAAAATGTATAAATTGTAGAACAACAACAAATTTGAATGAAGAACTTAATCTGAGGAAAGGATTGTTAGAAATCAGAACCATTGAGAAAGTTTAAAACTAGAGAAATTTCGTGGGGGAAATTTCATGACAATTGATGGGAAGATGGCCACCCTTGAATAAATAAATTTCTGCTGTTTGTTGAGGAAAAATACGAACTTGTATGATGTACTTGTAGCTGTAGTTATAATAGTTAGGACCATGTAAGAAAATGGAGACTTATACAGAAGAGACAAACATACAGTATTTTACCGAATAGATGCAATAGACTACTTTTATGAACACTACAACTAATTATTAGATTTAATTTGCTATAAACATTGAGATCGTACTACTGTTACAACGGCTATATGTAACGTGACCTAGGAAGGGGAGCACAGCGGTTCAGTGCTACAGCGGTTATCTCTGGTGCGTGGGATCCCCGGTCTAGTAAGTTTGTGGTGGACAACATCGTATCCGTGGGCTTTCTCGGGATACTTTCGTTTCCTCTCACGTTCTGATTCTAGCGATTCTTCCATCATCATTCACTTGCTTTATCATCGTCTCCCTTCAAGGGAATAATCGAGAGACGTTAAACTGAAAGATTTTATTTCATTTTCATACTATGACATGATCACTGATGTCTTCAGAACATTTTAGTCTGAGGGAATTTTAATACACTGGGAGTGGTAAGTAGTATCACAAAAATGCTAGGAAACTATAGAAATATTGAGCATAATAGGATATATATGATGCTCGGAGAGAGGGGCATTTCATAGCTCCGGGGAAGAAATCCTTCCCGGGCCACCCCCTGAAATCATCACTGAATAAATTATATGATTGCAAGGAGTCGTGAAGCTTGACCTAGATCTATTACTTTCAGCACCCAATAGAAAGTAGTCAAGCGCATGAAGGTTTGCCATGTCGTTTCTCGAACTGCACGGATAACATCTCGTGAGGGTACAGTGTTGTTGTATTGCCGTTAAGTTTCGTTTTTGCTATTATTATTATTATTACAGTTTAATTCAAATAATTGTTAGTGTTTGTGTTATAGTTCTTTAAGTGCTGCTTTCTGTTGTTCGTTCGCTATGTCTTCTAAATTTAGCAACATTGTTGGTGCACTTCTGTTGTTTCAAGTCTTCTCAAGTGTGCGTTCGGAAGGCAACTCCACGAATCGTACCGAATTTTTCCGATGCATCACACGTAAGATAAAGCAGTCCTTGATTGATGTAAAGCCCAGACTTCACGAGTCCTCGTTGTCACTATAGTAGTATACTACGCAACTTCGAGCAAAAATGCAGACAAAAAAAAAAAAAAGCGTTCTGTTTATATTTTTCTCGTGACATAGGACGGCATTCTAAGAAAAGAACATCCCGGTAAAAAAAAGGGACTTCAGGTCACCCTACAATAAAGTGACTGGTGTACATTATTTCCCATTCGTCGATTAATTTTCGAATTCAAGTTACACTTACTAAGATTATATTACAATATTCGGAACCAGAATCGTAACAGTACTCTCCAGAAAGAAAGAAACAGGAACGAGCTCGGTTAAAGTTCTTTTTAGAAATGAACTTTTCAATAATTTGTCTTGTAGCGACATTATAAAAAAGATTAAAAACAAATTTTTCCAGTAATACTGATTAATGGTTGATATTTAGAAAATGCTCACTGCTATAATTTGGTTCCACTCGATAGAGTATAGCATAGATATATATCACAACACACTACGTATTGTAGAATAGGAAAACCTTTATAGACACATTAGTCTCTACGGGAAATCATAGTCGTAATTAACGCGACGAGAGAATTTCATAAAATCGATAGAATCTCTGATTTAATTCTGTCGCTGTCTCCCTGTCTGTAATAAATGGCAATGCTGCTGTTGGTGCTGCCGGGAATCAAATAAAGGACTCCATACGCCAGTGGCGAAAGTTGAATCAGTGAGTATAACGCTAGTAGTGTCAATCGTGCACAAATACAAATCTAATTACCCTAACCATCATGAATTTCCCCTCTATTGATCAATCGGTCAGTGCAGCAAATTCAATAACAATGGTGACGTCATCAATATTTGATTGTACTGATAGTAGTTACTGCTTTGCTTCCACAGATTGAAAATGCTACGTACGATAATGATTAATATAATCTGTTTTTATTATATTGTTAAAATTAAAATATTAGCTTAGAATAATAATCGAGCAGATGTAAAGAAAATAGGTTTTACTCAAGCAGACAGCTTCAGAAAGAGAGGACTGTGATCAGTGGCGTATTTAGGGGGTAGTTTCCGGGCTTAAGCCCCCCTCCCCGAAATCTTACTTACTATAGTAAAGTATATGAAATATCTTGTAGAATTTTCACATTTTCAAGCAAAGCCCCCCCCGAAAGTTAGCAAAGCCCCTCCCGAAACAAAATCGTAAATACGCCACTGACTGTGATTATAGATCACTTTCATTAATCATCCCTCTTCTTTAGACTAAAGAACATAACTGAAATTTGCAATTTTACGTCCCACGATTAACTTCGTACAAAATGTAAGAATTATTTGATAGTTATATTATACATGAGGTGTGATCAAAAAGTACGGTGAATTATTTTATTGAAAACAAAGTAATAAGCTTACATCAAATTTGATTTAATCTCCTTCAAAGTATTGTCTTTGGCTAGAATACATTTATCCCAATGTTTAATCCATGATTGGAAGCATTTCTGGAAGGCTTCTTTTGGAAGAGCGTTCAGCTGCTCTGTCGTGGTCCTTTCAATGTCAGGAACGGTGTTAAAACGTTTTCCTTTAAGAGTCTTGGTCCCGGCGAAATTAAAATACCGCTAATTTTACAGTAATTATGTGATATCTTCAAATAGATAAAAGATAATCGGAATGTGAAACAAGAGTGCCCTAGACAATATTATTTCGCGTGAGGTACCGTTATCACAAGTCACCTAGTGGCTTTCCGTTTTCAGCCGTTTAGAAACGCGAAAATAAGTGCCGATTTTCAAAATGGCTCGAAATCGAAAGCAGATAAGTGAGTCGTGATAACAGTTTCTCATGTAAAACATTATTGTCTAGGGCGCTCTTGTTCCACATTTCGATTATCTTTTATCTATTTGAAGATATCACATAATTACTGTAAAATTAGCGGTATTTTAATTTCGCCGGGATGAAGACTCTTAAGCAGGGTTTTAATTTTTTTCTTCTTTTTTCTTTTTTTTTTCTTTTTTTTTGAAAAGCCAGAAGTTGCGTGGTGTTAAATCTGGAGAGCACACAGTTAGTGTGCATAGACAGGAATTTTTTTTTTTTCGGTCAAGACTTACGGATCAAAAGGAAGGTGTGGCATGGTGCGTTTTCGTAGTGAAGAAGGAAGCCATTTGTCCATTTAATCAGAGATTGATATGATTTTTCACGGACTCATACGAGATGTTTAGTTTTTCGAAAAGATCCCGAATAGTTATTCACCTGTTTGAACAAATCATTTGTGTCACTTCTTACACATGTGTATTTGTTTTTGACGTCGAAGGACATCTCGAACGTTGCTCATTTTCAACCGACTCTTTACCATTTTTGAATCGCTCATACCACTTGTAAAGTCATCCATGACACCGCTTCATTGCCATACACTGATTTTAAAATTTTATCAACTTCTTAGACTTTTTTTTTTTTTTTTAGCTTAGTATAAAATTTAATGAGGTCCACTAACATGTTACAACCCGTTCAAACTCGACACTGATTGTATCAAAGGTTTAGACTAGCGGGCTTACTAACTGAAATAGATTCAACATTGATAGATAGCACTGTGCAACTACATTCACGGTATTGTTTGATTACACCATGTATATAATTACAGATGAGAAAGGAAGATAATCCAGGAATAAATCAACTGTTATTCTTAAAGTAAAGATCTCTCTAACACTGAAATTAGACACGTTAATTTAAACAGAGACTGAGATACATAACTATATAGTGAGACTTTATGGCGAGATATGAAGTCATTGCTGTTTTAATGAAATATGAATATTCTGAAGCTATTAAACACACTAAATAAATTAAATTGATATATTTCCTAATTTTATTTAATGACTGGATTACGTAAGTAAGTAATTTAAAAAAAATAACAACACAAAACAAAAAAGTAACTACTGTTCTGTTTAATTTAACGTAATGTGACATACAGCAAACGAACCACATAAATATGCTTTACGCTATATAATGTCTTTCTTATATAATCATGGGTTCTGTTAAAGTAAAAGCCCAGAAGAGAATGAAGAATGACTCTCAGGATAGATAAAACTTGTTGGCTTCCCTTTTCAGCTTGAGAGAACTAAAATTAACACCCATCAGGAATCGTTAGCTGTCCTTCATTCCCAATCTTAATTCTTTTTTAAAAAGAAGAGAACATTCGCTCATTAACACAGCTAGTTCGACTAATTTAACTCTACGTTCTTCCTTTTGCAGTTGCCTTACTGAGAAAGAGAGAAAGAAAGAAAGAAAGAGAGAGAGAGAGAGAAAGAAAAGAGTGAAGGGGTTCTCCGATATGTTCGGTCGGAAAGTCTTAATCTGGGCAAAAGTACGAGATAGGAAGAGTAAATACTCTAATTACTGTTCTAACACTACGCCTGCAATTTCTTCACGTCATGATCAGCACTAGATTTCATTTTGGTCCAAACATAACAGAGGATTCTCTTTTCTTTAAAAAAAATAGTAAAAAAAAAAAAAAAAGAACAAGCTCCTCCCTCTATGTTAAAACACTGACTAGCGTACTTTTTTCTTTTTTTTTTTAATCCATGGCGCGCGAACAGCACCCGTGAGGTTTCATAATAACGT